>NC_136263.1:184751809-184834309 GCF_964187855.1 Myxine glutinosa | reverse complement strand
ACTAGCGTGACTCGGCGTGCTGTGCGCGCCTCACCACACGTCGTTTCAGAGGGGTGGGCATCTTTGAACGTTTTGGTGTCTTTTGGGTCTTCATGGTGTTTTGGGACTTCAGGGCCATTTGGGTCTTCAGGGTCTTTTGGATCCTCTTGGCCTTTAAGGGTATTTAGGGTCTTTGACGTGTTTTGGGTCCTCAGGGTCTTTTCTGTCTTCAGAGGCTTTTGAGTCTGAAGGGTCTTTTGTTTCCTCTGCGTCTTTAAGAGTCTTTGGGGGTGTTTTGGTTCTTTGGGAGTATTTAAGGGTCTTTTGGGTCTAAAGGGTCTTTGGGGTCTTCAGGGTATTTTGGGTCTTTGGAGTCTTCAGGGTGTTTTGGATCTTCAGGGTGTTTTGGTTATTTTGGGGTCTTTCGGGTCTTTTGGTTATTCTTGGTCTTTAAGGGTCTTTGGGTCTTTTGGGGTCTTCAGGATGTTTTGGGTCTTCAGGGTATTTGGGGTATTTTGGGTCTTCTGTGACTTTTGGGTCTTCGGTGCCTTCAGGGGTTCTTGGTCTTTGGGGTCTTTTGGTTCTTCTTGGTCTTTAAGGGTCTTTGGGTATTTTTGGGTCTTCAGGGTCTTTTGGGTCTTCAGGGTATTTTTGGTCTTCAGGGTCTTTTGGGTCTTCTTGGTCTTCAGGGTATTTTGGGTCTTTGGGGTGTTTTGGGTATTCTGGGTGTTTTGGGTCTTTGGGGTGTTTTGGGTCTTCAGGGTGTTTTGGGTCTTCGGGGTGTTTTGGGTCTTCGGGGTCTTTTGGGTCTTTGGGGTGTTTTGGGTCTTTCAGGTGTTTTGGGTCTTCGGGGTGCTTTGGGTCTTCGGGGTATTTTGGGTCTTCAGGGTGTTTTGGGTCTTCAGCATGTTTTGGGCCTTCTGGGTGTTTTGGGTCTTCGGGGTGTTTTGGGTCTTTGGGGTGTTTTGGTCTTCAGGGTGTTTTGGGTCTTCGGGGTATTTTGGGTCTTCAGCATGTTTTGGGCCTTCTGGGTGTTTTGGGTCTTCGGGGTGTTTTGGGTCTTTGGGGTGTTTTGGTCTTCAGGGTGTTTTGGGTCTTCGGGGTGTTTTGGGTCTTCGGGGTGTTTTGGGTCTTCGGGGTGCTTTGGGTCTTCGGGGTATTTTGGGTCTTCAGGGTGTTTTGGGTCTTCAGCATGTTTTGGGCCTTCTGGGTGTTTTGGGTCTTTGGGGTGTTTTGGGTCTTCAGGGTGTTTTGGGTCTTCGGGGTGTTTTGGGTCTTCGGGGTGTTTTGGGTCTTCGGGGTGTTTTGGGTCTTCGGGGTGTTTTGGTTTTTGGGGTGTTTTGGGTCTTCGGGGTGTTTTGCGTCTTCAGGGTGTTTTGGGTCTTCTGGGTGTTTTGGGTCTTCGGGGTGTTTTGGGTCTTCAGGGTGTTTTGGGTCTTCGGGGTGCTTTTGGGTCTTCTGGGTGTTTTGGGTCTTCGTGGTGTTTTGGGTCTTCGGGGTGCTTTTGGGTCTTATGGGTGTTTTGGGTCTTCGTGGTGTTTTGGGTCTTTGGGGTGTTTGGGATCTTCGAGGTGTTTTGGGTCTTCGGGGTGTTTTGGGTCTTCGGGGGGTTTTGGGTCTTCGGGATGTTTTGGTCTTTGGGGTGTTTTGGGTCTTCGGGGTGTTTTGCGTCTTCAGGGTGTTTTGGGTCTTCTGGGTGTTTTGGGTCTTTGGGGTGTTTTGGGCCTTCTGGGTGTTTTGGGTCTTCAGGGTGTTTTGGGTCTTTGGGGTGTTTTGGGTATTCGGGGTGTTTTGGGTATTCGGGGTGCTTTTGGGTCTTCTGGGTGTTTTGGGTCTTCGTGGGGTTTTGGGTCTTTGGGGTGTTTGGGATCTTCGAGGTGTTTTGGGTCTTCGGGGTGCTTTTGGGTCTTCTGGGTGTTTTGGGTCTTCGTGGTGTTTTGGGTCTTTGGGGTGTTTGGGATCTTCGAGGTGTTTTGGGTCTTCGGGGTGTTTTGGGTCTTCGGGGTGTTTTGGGTCTTCGGGATGTTTTGGGTCTTTGGGGTGTTTTGGGCCTTCTGGGTGTTTTGGGTCTTCAGGGTGTTTTGGGTCTTTGGGGTGTTTTGGGTCTTCAGGGTGTTTTGGGTCTTCGGGGTGTTTTGGGTCTTCGCGGTGTTTTGGGTCTTTAGGGTGTTTTGGGTCTTCAGGGTGTTTTGGGTCTTCAGCGTGTTTTGGGCCTTCTGGGTGATTTGGTATTTGGGGTGTTTTGGGTCTTCGGGGTGTTTTGCGTCTTCAGCGTGTTTTGGGTCTTCTGGGTGTTTTGGGTCTTCGGGGTGTTTTGGATCTTCAGGGTGTTTTGGGTCTTCAGCGTGTTTTTGGCCTTCTGGGTGTTTTGGGTCTTTGGGGTGTTTTGGTCTTTGGGGTGTTTTGGGGTCTTCGGGGTGTTTTGCGTCTTCAGGGTGTTTTGGGTCTTCGGGGTCTTTTTGGTCTTCAGGGTATTTTGGGTCTTCGGGGTGTTTTGGGTCTTTGGGGTATTTTGGGTCTTCAGGGTGTTTTGGGTCTTCAGCGTGTTTTGGGCCTTCTGGGTGTTTTGGGTCTTCGGGGTGTTTTGGGTCTTTGGGGTGTTTTGGGTCTTCAGGGTGTTTTGGGTCTTCGGGGTGTTTTGGGTCTTCGGGGTGTTTTGGGTCTTCAGGGTGTTTTGGGTCTTCAGCGTGTTTTGGGCCTTCTGGGTGTTTTGGGTCTTCGGGGTGTTTTGGTCTTTGGGGTGTTTTGGTCTTCGGGGTGTTTTGCGTCTTCAGGGTGTTTTGGGTCTTCGGGGTGTTTTGGGTCTTCGGGGTGTTTTGGGTCTTCAGGGTGTTTTGGGTCTTCAGCGTGTTTTGGGTCTTCAGCGTGTTTTGGGTCTTCTGGGTGTTTTGGGTCTTCTGGGTGTTTTGGGTCTTCGTGGTGTTTTGGGTCTTCGTGGTGTTTTGGGTCTTTGGGGTGTTTGGGATCTTCGAGGTGTTTTGGGTCTTCGGGGTGTTTTAGGTCTTTGGGATGTTTTGGGTCTTTGGGGTGTTATGGGTCTTCAGGGTCTTTTGGTTTGCGGTCTTTTGGGTTTTTGTGTATTCAGGGTCTTTTTGAGCCTCAGGCCCTTGACGGGTATTGTGTGTCTTTGGTGTGTTTTGGGGCTTTGGGGTCTTCAGGGTATTTTGGGTCTTCAGGGGTCTTGGTGGTCTGAAGGGTCTTGGGGGAATTAAAGGGTCGTCAAACGTCTGATGGGTCTCAGCAGCCTTAATGCAATCAAGAGGGTTAATGAAGAGGGTGGTAATTTTTTTGAACAACAAGAAGAAGAAAACCTTTTCGTCGCACAGAAACAAAACGACATGACGACATACATAACCATATACGTTTGCTCTATTATAATAAGATTTCATTTTAATGTCTCCAAGTAAACAAACAAAACAATGTCCATGTATCGGTTACAATCTGCGTTGTTACAAAACACCCAAGCACCAATTACAATTTGTGAGACGGGTTTGGGACACAAGATTTTGAGGCAAGCACAAAGTTGAGGCGTTCAGGTTTTTCACGTGCAGAGTGAGCTAAATACAGGTTTGAAGGAGCTGGGGCTCCCACGTCGATCGGAAGAATGGACGCGACAAAAAGCTGGAATTCATCCGAGTTGCTTTAATCAAACCAAACACTCAGGCACTCTGAAAAGCCCGTTTATCGGGCAGCAATATACATATTATCCCGGAGCCTTTGCCCAGGAAAGGCGAGAGGGGGCGTGGCCCAGCGTCCTGGCAAGTTGAGGGCGAGCCTGCCCGGGCATGCCCGGGCGTCCCGACCGAGGCCTGGCAAGTTGAGCGCGGGCCTGCCCGGGCGTCCTGGACGAGCCCGGCATGGTGATCGCTCCGCGTCCTTGATAGGTGCAAGGCGATTGTGAAAACCCAGCGGTAGCCGCTACACACGTCCCCCCAGAATTGACATGCACCGGCAGGGTCAATTTGAGGGGGGTCCTGATGACCCGGCCGAAGCGACCCCTGGCGGGTCGTGGGAGGGGGTCCGGTGTGGTGGTGGGCGGTCGAGTGGGGGGCACCGTGGACGGGGGGCGGCCTCGCCGCGGCGGAAGGGCCACCCGTGGTGGGTGGTCGACGTCCACGTGCGCCGGCTTGAGGCGGTCCACCGCAATCCGGTCCGACCTGCCGCCGATGTCGATGTCGATGACGAACGACTTGTCGTCCCGTCGCAGCACCCGGAAGGGCCCGTCGTACGGCGGCCGGAGTGGCCCCCGATGTGCGTCGTGACGCACAAAAACATACTCCGCTGTGCGAAGTGCTGGGGGGACGTAGGACTGGGGGTCACCCTGGTGGGATGTTGGCACGGGGGCAAACCGTCGGGCGGCCTCCTGGAGGTCCGAGCGCTGGTGAGCTGCGGACCAGGGACTGGTAGCGTCGGGCACGAATTCGCCCGGGACGAGTAGCGCCTGGCCATAGACAAGCTCGGCGGTGGATGCCTGGAGGTCCTCCTTGGGGGCCGTGCGGAGGCCCAAAAGGACCCACGGCAGCCGGTCGGCCCAACCGCCGTCTTGAAGACCGGCCATGAGCGCGGCCTTCATGGAGCGGTGGAATCGCTCGCACAACCCGTTTGCTTGGGGGTGGTAGGCCGTAGTACGGTGGAGCTTGACCCCCAGGTTGCGGGCGACCGTGCCCCACAGCTCGGAGGTGAACTGTGGTCCGCGGTCTGACGAGATGTCCACCGGTGCGCCGAAGCGGGCGACCCAGGTGGCGATGAAAGCCTGCGCCACGTCAGCGGTGGTGGTGGAGACGAGGGGAACGGCCTCCGGCCACCTGGTGGTCCTGTCCACCATGGTGAGCAGGTGTGTGAACCCCCGTGACGGGGGGAGGGGGCCCACCAGATCCACGTTGACGTGGTCGAAACGTCGTTCGGGCACGGTGAAAGGTGCCAGCGGGGCCTGGGTGTGTCGGTCGACCTTGGCCTGTTGGCAGGCCATGCAGGTGCTGGTCCAATCGCGGACGTCCCGACGAAGGCCGTGCCAGACGAATCGCGCCGACACCAGCTTCTGGGAAGCTTTCCGGCCCGGGTGGGAAAGGCCGTGGAGGGAGGCGAAGATGCGGCGTTGCCAGGTGACGGGCACGATGGGGCGAGGCTGGCCTTGGGAGACGTCGCAGAGCAGGACAGTGTCCACTAAGGGGATGTCGGACAGGCGGAGGCCCGTGTCCGCCGCCCGGAGGGCTTGCACCGTGGTGTCGGTGGTTTGGTCCGCCGCCATAAGCGCAAAGTCCACGCCCAGGTGGACCGCGTTCGCGCTGGCCCGGGAAAGACAGTCGGCCACGGCGTTGTTTTTGCCGGCGACGTGCCGGATGTCCGTGGTAAACTCCGACACGGCGGAGAGGTGGCGCTGTTGGCGGGCCGACCACGGCTCCGTGACCTTGTCCATGGCGTAAACCAACGGCTTGTGGTCGACGAACGCCGTGAAAGGTCGGCCCTCCAGGAGGTGGCGGAAATGGCGGACGGCCAGGTGTAGACCGAGGAGCTCCTGGTCAAACGTGCTGTATTTGAGCTCGTTCGGCCGGAGCTGCCGGCTGAAAAAAGCGAGTGGCTGCCAAACCCCGTTCACCCATTGCTCATGTACGGCGCCCACCGCGTAGTCGGAGGCATCCGTGGTGAGGGCGATGGGAGCGTTGAGCACCGGGTGAGCGAGCAGTGTTGCGTCGGCGAGGGCCCGCTTTGAGCTTTGGAAGGCCGCATCTATTGCTGCGGACCAGGCGATGTCGTGTTTGGCCGGCTTGCCCCGGAGGGCTTCGTAGAGGGGCCGCATGAGTTGAGCAGCGCGGGGCACGAAGCGGTGATAAAAATTCACCATTCCCAGGAATTCCTGCAGGGCCTTTATGGTGCGGGGACGCGGGAATGTGGTGATGGCCTCGACCTTGGTTGGCAGCGGCATGGCCCCGTTCTTGGTGATGTGGTGGCCCAAAAAATCAACGGCCGTCGTGCCGAAGTGGCATTTGGCCGGGTTGACGATGAGGCCGTGCTCGCTGAGGCGCCCGAACAGTGTTCGGAGGTGGAGGAGGTGCTCGGCCCGGGACGTGCTGACAACGAGGATGTCGTCCAGGTAAACGAAAAGGAACGGCAGGTCACGCAGCACGCCGTCCATCAAGCGCTGGAACACCTGAGCCGCGTTCTTGAGACCAAACGGCATCCGCAAGAATTCGAATAAGCCGAACGGCGTGATGACTGCCATTTTAGGGACGTCGGCCGCCCTGACAGGTACCTGGTGATATCCCCGTATGAGATCAATTTTCGAAAAAATGACCCGTCCCGCCAGACGGGCGGAGAAGTCTTGGATATGCGGGATCGGGTACCTGTCGGGGGTGGTAGCGTCATTGAGACGGCGGGAGTCGCCACACAGGCGCCATCCACCCCCCGGCTTTGGCACGATGTGCAGTGGCGAGGCCCACGCGCTATCGGAGCGCCGCACAATGCCGAGGTGCTCCAACGCATCGAATTCGGCCTTCGCCACGGCGAGCTTGGCTGGGTCGAGGCGGCGGGCCCTGGCATAGACCGGCAGGCCCGTGGTTGGTATGGGGTGCTCGATCCCATGCCGTACTGCGACGGCCGAAAACGTCGGCCGCGTGAGGGCCGGGAACTCCGTGAGCAGGCGAGCAAACTCGTTCGCCGCCGGGACGGCGCATGCCAGCTCGGTCGGCACGGAGCTGCTCAATGTGCATACCAGGGAGCTGAAGGTTTCGGCGTTGATTAAACGACGCCGTTGGACGTCCACCAGCAGTCCGTGTGCGCAGAGGAAGTCGGCGCCTAGCAGAGCCATGGGCACGTTTGCGGTTACAAACGTCCAAGCAAAGCGTTGGCCGCCGAAGCAGAGGGTGACGTTGCGCGGGCCGAAGGTGTGGATGGTCGATCCGTTGGCCGCAACCAAGGAGGGGCCGCAAACCGCGGATTGCCTGTCCTGGTCAGAGGCGGGTATGACGCTCAGTTGGGCGCCGGTGTCGCACAGGAAGCGCCGTCCGGACGCTTTATCCGTGATGAACAGTAAGTTGCCCGTGTGGCCGGCGCTCATGGCTGGTAATGAACGCCGGCCCGGCCGTTTCCCGGCCTGCCGAAGGTGCACGGGGGTCGGCATGTCCGGGCCTTCTGTCCGAACCTGGCATGATAGTAACACCACGCTTGGTCAGGTGGAGGCCCCGGTCGTCGTGCTGGAGGTGGTCGGCTCGGTGTAGCGGCCGCCAATTGCGTCGGCAGTTCGGTCGTCGACCGTGCCGGGTGCTCGGGCGCCATGGGTGTTGCGTCGGACGGCGGTGGGTCCTATGTCGCCGCTGCGATGCGCTGTCCTGCGGCGGAGATCTTGTCGGCTTCTCTGGCAAGGGCCCGGGGATCTGTGATCGTCGTGCTTGCCAGGGCGAGGTGTACCGGGTTAGGCAGCTGACAGAGGAACAGCTCCCGGAACAGGAATGCCGGAGAGTGCTCGCCGAGCAGTGAAAGCATGTAGTCCATTCGCTCGGAAGGGCGCGTGTCGCCGAGCTCGGGCAGGTCGAGCAGGCGCCGTGCGCGCTCCGCCGATGGGAGGGCGAAAGCGTCGAGGAGAAGCTTCTTAATCGCGCCGTATTTGTCAGCGGCTGGCGGGCTCTCGAGGAGGCTCAGGGCGCGGGCCGCGGTGGCCGAACCGAGCGCTGCTACCACATGGTGGAAGCGGGTGTCGTCGGCCGTGATGCCTCGCAGGGCGCACAGGGAATCCGCCTGTGCGAACCAAACCGCCGCGTGAGCCTCCCAGAAGGTAGGCAGTTTAAGGGCGACTGCCGTGTCCATGTCGGTAGGTCACCAATGAAGGAGCTGGGGCTCCCACGTCGATCGGAAGAATGGACGTGACAAAAAGCTGGAATTCATCCGAGTTGCTTTAATCAAACCAAACACTCAGGCACTCTGAAAAGCCCGTTTATCGGGCAGCAATATATATACATATTATCCCGGAGCGTTTGCCCAGGAAAGGCGAGAGGGGGCGTGGCCCATCGTCCTGGCTGCGGCCTGGCAAGTTGAGGGCGAGCCTGCCCGGGCATGCCCGGGCGTCCCGACCGAGGCCTGGCAAGTTGAGCGCGGGCCTGCCCGGGCGTCCTGGACGAGCCCGGCATGGTGATCGCTCCGCGTCCTTGATAGGTGCAAGGCGATTGTGAAAACCCAGCGGTAGCCGCTACAGGTTAAACTTAAATACCTGTATTTTCACCTGCGGCTGCAGATACTGGCAATAAAGGGCGTTTTTTAAATTTTTACCTCTCGAAACTGCTTACCTTTAAAAAAGAGCATCCTCCTTATCTGATGACGTGCTGTATATTATTTCCCTCCGCCTCTAAATCTCAATACGCCCTTGCATTATACATTTTCGGACTTTCCGTGTTCATGCCTTTAACCCTCGACTAATGTAAGGTGTGATACCTAAAGTGAAACATCGTATCATAACGTTGATTTCAAAAGAATCCTCGAGTCCATCAATGATTGATAAAGTCATCAACAGGAAGCTGCAGGTACCATCTTGGAAGAAAACAGGTAAACATAATAGCGCTTTTAAATGTGACCGACCTGTTCACACAAAAAGATTTTACTCCTAAATAATGGAAACATCTCTCAAGGTGTTTCAAATGTAAAGATCCAGTGATGATAGAACATGCTACGTTTGTGAAAAGTTCGTAATTCTTGTCAATCATTAGTTATTGTTGGAGTTGGAACGAGTCCCGGCAGGTGTACGGTAGAAATAACACACTTAACATTATTGAGGTTTCTACTCTGCATTCAATTTCTCACTCGACTGTAAATATTGGATTGGTGTTTCGCGGGCATGCTGTTGTCTAACTACCAAGTGTGCTGTCCCTCGGAATGATTTTAAGCCGGATGTCTGGACTGCTCGTATTTCTTGTCAGACGTCAAAGATCCCATTCAAACTTTTTTGAGGCACTTACTTTGCAAGAGTGAGAGGCTCCTGGAAGCGCATGGCACAGCTGACTTTTTTTTATTTTTTTTGTATACAAGATCGAGGCTCGTGAAAGAGCTAACATTAATCACACAAAAAGTGAAACCGACACATGAAACACAAAATAAGGGGAGTGGTAGACAAGATTGGGAGAGAGGGGTAAGTACACATAACATGTAACCCCTCACTCCTTTCCATCTGACACTCTCCTCTCTCCACCCTCACGCCTCCCCAATCCCACTCCTCCTCACACTCTCCTCCAATCGCCTCACTCTCCGGCCTCCGCTCCAGTCGCCGAAGAAGAAGAAGACGTTTTGTCGCATATAAACATCACGACATGACGACATACATAACCATATACGTTTGCTCTATTATAATAATATTTTATTTTAATAGCTCTAAGTAAACAAACAAAAGAATATCCATGTATCGGTTACACTCTGCGTTGTTAAAAAAACACCCAAGCACCAATTACAATTTGTTAGCTGTGAGTAAAAACTCACTCACATTATTAATTCTTCCAATCACAAGGAAGTCCTGAACAAGGACGTCCACACGAGCAATTCTATTCTGACCTCTGACTGCCGACAAAACATGTACATCAGTGTAATATGAAGTCTTCAAACTTACACTTCATTCATCAAACATTGACTCAAATATATTGATCATGCAATCACACACATCTTATCTCATACACCTGTTTTCGCCATCACCCGCACCAATCCTATACGAGTAAAAGGTGTATCCCTCACCACATCTCAGTTTCTGCTATATTTACCTTTGACTGATCTGATGCTTTCATGACATCATTCACTTCATCCCCAACATCAGACACACCACATTTTTGCACAAATACAAATTCAACCGCTCTCTTCACCGTAATCTTAATCACCAAATGTCCGTCCGTCTGTCTGCCCGTCCGTCCGTCCGTTCGAAGGTACCGCAAAAACGGCTGAACTGATCGCAATGATATTTTGGGTGGGTAAACCTGGGATCCGCTGGAGTAAAATAGGCCATTGAAGGAGTCCGGGCTCCAGCAGAATACAGACAAAAGGATGGCAAGGCACAAACTCGTCCGAGAAGATATTTATTCGTAAAACCAACTCGGGAACATTGAAAAGCCCGTTTATCGGGCTGCCTTATAAAGCACAACCAGAAACCGAAAGCCACGCCTCTCAAGCGAGGCGTGCTTCGGTTGTGACGTGATCAACAGGTGTAGCTGATTATACCCGCACGCGCGGCACGCTTTGGTGGTCACGTGACCAGCCACTCTGGCGCCGTGGATCACCGCCGGTGACGTCACCGGCTGGAGCAAGGAGATTCTGATGCTGGTCTTGCTTGGGGGACCCATGGGTCGCTACACACGCCCCCCCAGAATGGACTTGGTCCAGGGAGGTCAACCTGAGGGGGGTCCGGATGATCCGACCAAAACGACCCCTGGCCGGTCACGGGGGGGGGGGGGGGGGGGATCCGGTGTGGTGGTGGATGGTCGGACGGGGGGTGTAGTGGACGGGGGGTGGCCGCACCGCGGTGGTAGAGCCAGCCGTGGCGGTTGGCCGACGTCCATGTGGGAGGTTTTATGCGGTCCAGCGAGATCCGGTGCGCCCGGCCGCCGATGCTGACGATGAAGGACTTGTTGTCCCGGCCTAGGACCCGGAAGGGTCCGTCGTAAGGTGGCCGGAGCGGCCCACGGTGCACGTCATGGCGCACAAAGACGTACTCCGCCGTGCGGAGTGCTGGGGGGACGTAGGAGTGGGGGTCGCCATGGCGGGACGTTGGCACCGGGGCGAAACGTTGAGCGGCCTCCTGGAAGTCCGTGCGCTGGCGCGCGGCGGACCAGGGGCTGGTGGCATCGGGCACGAACTCGCCCGGGACGCGGAGAGTCTGGCCGTACACCAGCTCGGCGGTGGACGCCTGGAGGTCCTCCTTGGGGGCCGTGCGGAGGCCCAAAAGGACCCAAGGGAGCCGGTCGGCCCACCCGTCGTCCTGGAGGCCGGCCATGAGTGCGGCCTTCATGGAGCGGTGAAACCCCTCACACAACCCGTTGGCTTGGGGGTGGTAGGCCGTGGTGCGGTGCAGAGTGACTCCCAACGAGCGGGCGACCACGCCCCAAAGTTCGGACGTGAACTGTGGGCCGCGGTCGGACGAGATGTCCGCCGGTGCGCCGAAGCGCGTGACCCAGGTGGCGATGAACGCCTGCGCCACGTCGGCGGTGGTGGTGGAGGTGAGGGGCACGGCCTCCGGCCACCTGGTGGTCCTGTCCACCATGGTGAGCAGGTGGGTGAACCCCCGCGATGGGGGCAGGGGACCCACCAGGTCCACGTGGACGTGGTCGAAACGCCGCTCTTGCACGGTGAAAGGAGCCAACGGAGCCAGAATGTGACGGTGGACCTTGGCCCGCTGGCAGGCTGTGCAGGCGTTGGCCCATTCGCGGATGTCCCGTTGCAACCCGTGCCAGATGAAGCGTGCCGACACCTGCTTCTGGGACGCCTTCCGGCCTGGGTGCGAGAGGTCGTGGAGGGAAGCGAAAATGCGGCGCCGCCAGGACACCGGCACGACGGGGCGCGGTCGGCCCTGGGAGACGTCGCAAAGCAGGACCATGCCGGCGAAGGGGACTTCAGCCTAGCAGAGGCCCGTGTCTGCCACCCTGAGCGCCTGCACCGTGCCGTCGGTGTCCTGGTCCGTCGCCATCAGGGCGAAATCCATGCCGAGGTGGACGGCATTGGCGCCGGCCCGAGAAAGGCAGTCGGCCACAGTGTTGTCTTTCCCGGCGACGTGCCGGATGTCCGTGGTGTATTCCGACACGGCAGAGAGGTGGCGCTGCTGGCGGGCCGACCACGGCTCCGTGACCTTGGCCATTGCGAAAATCAATGGCTTGTGGTCGACAAAGGCCGTGAATGGGCGGCCCTCCAGGAGGTGGCGAAAATGGCGGATGGCCAGGTACAGCCCGAGGAGCTTGCGGTCGAACGTGCTGTACTTCAGCTCGTTGGGCAGGAGTTGCTGGCTGAAGAACGCAAGCGGCTGCCAGGCCCCGTTCACCCGTTGTTCATGGACCGCGCCCATGGCATAGTCGGAGGCATCCGTGGTGAGGGCGATGGGGGCATGGGGTACCGGGTGGGCCAGCAGCGTGGCATTGGCGAGGGCCCGTTTCGCGCCGGCAAAAGCCGCGTCCATGTCCGTGGACCAGACGACATCGTGCTTTGCCGGCTGGCCTCGGAGGGCGGCGTACAAGGGCCGCATGAGTTGCGCCGCTCGGGGCACGAAGCAGTGGTAGAAGTTCACCATCACAAGGAACTCTTGCAGCGCCTTGACGGAGCGGGGGCGCGGGAAAGCGGCGATGGCCTCGACTTTGGCCGGCAGCGGCATAGCGCCGTTCCGGGTGATGCGGTGGCCCAAAAAGTCGATCGTCGCCGCACCAAAGTGACATTTGGCCGGGTTGACAATCAAGCCGTGCTCGCTGAGGCGGCCGAAGAGCGTCCGGAGGTGGAGGAGGTGCTCGGCTCTGGACGTACTGGTGACGAGGATGTCGTCCAGGTAGGTGAAGAGGAATGGCAGGTCGGGCAGCACGCCGTCCATCAGGCGCTGGAATGCCTGCGCCGCGTTTTTGAGGCCGAAGGGCATCCGGAGGAACTCGAAGAGGCCGAAAGGTGTGATCACGGCCGTCTTCGGGATGTCGGCCGGGCAGACGGGCACCTGGTGGTACCCCCGAATCAGGTCCACTTTAGAAAAAATGGTCCGCCCCGCCAACCGGGCGGAAAAATCCTGGATGTGCGGGTCGGGGTACCTGTCGGGGGTAGTGGTGTCGTTGAGGCGGCGGTAGTTGCCGCATGGCCGCCATCCGCCCCCCGGCTTCGGGACGATGTGCAACGGCGGGGCCCAGGCGCTGCCGGAGCGCCGTACGATGCCGAGGCGCTCCAGCGCCGTGAACTCGGCCTTGGTGATGGCGAGTTTGGCGGGGTCGAGACGGCGAGCCCGGGCGTACACCGGCGAGCCCGTAGTGGGGATGTGATGCTCGATGCCGTGCCTCACCGCGACGGCCGAAAACGTCGGCCGCGTGAGGGCCGGGAACTCTGTGAGGAGACGTGCGAAGTCGTCCGCCAATGGGAGGGCGCAGGAAAACTCGGTGGGTGCGGCCCGGCTCAAGGCGCACGCCAGGGAGCTGAAAGTCTCGGCGTTGACGAGACGCCGGTGTTTCACGTCTACCAGCAGCCCGTGGGCGCACAAGAAATCGGCCCCGAGCAAAGCCATGGGGATGTCCGCCGTCACGAACTCCCAGTGAAAGAGCTGGCTGCCGAAGCGGAGGGCGACGGTGCGTGGGCCGAAAGTGCGGATGGCGGAGCCGTTGGCTGCGACCAATGGGGGGCCCACAGACGGCGGCCCGCCTGTCCTCCGCCGAAGCGGGAATGATGCTCAGCTGGGCGCCGGTGTCGCAGAGGAAGCGCTGCCCCGACGCTCGGTCCGCGATGAACAGCAGGTTTCCGGAACCGCCAGCGTTCATTGCTGGGAGGGAACGCCGGCTCGCCCGTTTCCCGACTTGCCGAACGTGCACGGGGGTCGGCATGATCAGGCCTACCGCCCGAACCTGGCATGGAAATAGCACCAGGCCGGGTCCGGCGGGGGCTCCGGTCGACGCGTCAGGACCGGGCGACGCGGCGTCGCCGCTGCCAGTCGTGCCGGCCCGGCGGTCTCCGGGAAGGAGACTGCGTCGCGGGCATCGGGCGGGTGGGCAGGAAGGCTCCCGGCCGCCACCCCGACGAGCTGGCTCGCCGCTCCGGCGAGCTGGCTTGCCGAAGCGATCTTGTCGGCCTCCTTGGCGAGGTCGCGGGGGTTTACGATGGTCGTACCTGCCAGGGCGACCCGTACCGGAGCCGGGAGCTGGCGAAGAAAGAGCTCCTGAAACAGGAAATCCGAGGGGTGCTCGCCGAGCAACGCGAGCATGTAGTCCATGCGCTCGGACGGGCGCGTATCGCCGAGCTCAGGTAGGTCGAGCAGGCATCGTGCACGCTCAGCCAGGGAAAGGGCGAACGCGCCCAGCAGAAGTGCCTTGATGGTGTCGTACTTGCCGTCAGCGGGCGGGTTCTGGAGGAAGCTCAGGCAGCGGGTGGCGGTCGCGGAGCCGAGCGCGGCGACCATGTAATGGTAGTGTGTGGCGTCCTCCGTGATGCCACGCAGGGCTAACTGGGAGTCCGCCTGCGCGAACCAGACGGCGGCATGTGCTTCCCAGAAGGTGGGCGGCTTGACGGACACTGCGGTGTCCATTGCCGTGTTGCAAATTCGGGGTCACCAGTGAAGGAGTCCGGGTTCCAGCAGAATACGGACAAAAGGATGGCAAGGCACAAACTCGTCCGAGAAGATATTTATTCGTAAAACCAACTCGTGAACACTGAAAAGCCCGTGTTTCGGGCTGCCTTATAAAGCAAAACCAGAAACCGAAACCGAAACCGAAAGCCACGCCTCTCAAGCGAGGCGTGCTTCGGTGGTCACGTGATCAACAGGTGTAGCTGATTATACCCGCACGCACGGCATGCTTTGGTGGTCAGGTGACCAGCCACTCTGGCGCCGTGGATCCCCGCCGGTGACGTCACCGGCTGGAGCAAGGAGATTCTGATGCTGGTCTTGCTTGGGGGACCCATGGGTCGCTACACCATATTGTTTGTCCAATTTCAGCTTTGGTCTCCAGCATTCTCAGGTTTGGACTCCCGCATAACGTTCGCTTCGCATCGCAATGACGGAGAGCACCAACATGGCGGCTGTTAGATCAACGTTATGTACATCTGATTACTTGATAAACGTACCAGAGAAAACAAATCGTTTGGGCAATGGGCTCTCCAATATTCCATGTGTTCACGGTTTGAATAACGTAACGTAACGTTTGTGACGATGTTTTCATTGTGACGATGTTGTGACGATGTTTGTGTTCACGGTCGTGTCTGACGTGACGGTGTGAACGTAATTTAGTAATGTTTTTCGTTTTTATTTTCGTAATCGTTTAACCTTCTGGAGTCTACAAGCCGAATTTATCGGCTCCAACAGCATTCAAATTCAAATATAGTAGACTCCAGAGGGTTAATGAACGATTAATGTTTAATAAACGTTTAATAAGCGTAAGAATAATGATTAATGATCATTAAATGAATGAATGAATGAATGTGGTGAATAATGCCATGGCGTCGCGTTGGCAGCAGTGACAAAATACGTATAACTGTTTGCCAAGAACTTCAAAGAGAGAAAAGGAACTTTTATCAGCAATGTCGTCTATCCTGAAATTCGAAGCTGAAGAAGAGGTTTTGACGTTCTGGCGTTTGAATCATTCCATTTTTTTCCTAAAGAAAAGCGGAGCCGACCGACAGTTGATATCACGATTTGAAACACGATGGAATAATATTTACCGATATGAACAGTGATGTGGTATTTTTATTGCAATTCTAAAAATACTGTTTAGATTTTGATGATTTGCTTGTGATATTTCACGGATGTTTATATAAATCGATAAATAATCATTTGCGCCTCCCAATTGAAGCCCCGCCCTGAGGGCGGGTACCGTTGCCAGTAAGATAAAAAGCAATGAAATATAGTGAAACATGTTTTTTTGTTTGCATGTTTATTGCACGCCTCTTTATTAGTATTCGAGAACAAAATGTGAAAAAAATTACATGACTCAACAATACTTTAAGAATAGACAGTGAGGACATTTTGTACAATTTCGTGTGCATGTGCATACTTGTGGTTTCTCAAATTCCTTGAGACCTGTGAAATGGGTTTCGTTACAAGAACTATGAAAGGGTAGAACTGGGTACACTTTTCAAGCATTAAACCAGAAGCATCTGATCTGCCGGTCATTGTTGGTCATTTAAAACCAGAAGCATCTGATCTGACGGTCATTGTTTTTTTGTTTTTTTGGGGGGGGTGTTTTTTGTATACAAGATCGAGGCTCGTGAAAGAGCTAACATTAATCACACAAAAAGTCAAACCGACACATAAAACACAAAAATAAGGGGAGCGGTAGACAAGTTGGGTAGAGAGGGGGAAGGACACAAACACAACATTTTAGAGCAGGGACATCGGGAGAAATGTGGGAGGGGGAGGGCTTGGGGGGAGGTGGGAGAGGTATAAAACAAATGGACACTGCTTGGACTTCCAAGAAAGAGGTTGGTATTTCAAAAAGATTGTATCTGGGGTGTATTAATGGGGGTAGAAAATATCAAGGTTTTGGATGGAGGAAGATAAGAGATGATGAACAGCTGTTTTAAAGACCTGCATGGAGGAGGGGGATTGAAGAGAATGAGGGAGTTTGTTAAAGATGCGGGAGAAAAGAAGAATGAGAGAGTGAAGGTGAGCAGAGAGTCTTGATTTTGGCAGTTTCACCAGAAGAGGTCTGCTGGCAGACCTTGTGTAACCCGAAGGAATATTTGGAAGACAGAGCACAGACAGACCAGGGGGAGCTTGGCCGGAGAGGAGTCAGTAGAGGACAGAAAGACGACCAACCTGCCTGCAGTGAGCGAGTGAAAGGCCTTCTGAATCAGCTTCATCGCGGGAGATTCCAATGATTCTGAAAGGCTTGGTTTCTACAGCGTGAAGCCGAGCTCTGTGTGAGGCAGGAGCACCAGCCCAGAGGGGAAAGCAGTACTCCGTTGAGCTGCAGATGAAAGCCTTGTATGTGGTGAGGAGCTCTGGTGTGCCAAGGAAGGACTTCGCACGACGGAGGATGCCCAGTCGGGGACTGGCTTTGGAGGCCAGCTTAGACATGTGGTTTTCCCAGGAAAGATCATGGCAGATCGTGAGACCCAAAAGCTTGAGTGACAGAACTTCTTCGAGATGATTGTTGAGAAAGTAGATGGTAGGGTTGTCCAAACGGTCTTTTCTGAGAGACAAAGTGAGAGTGTGAGATTTGTGAGGATTGAAAGACATGTTCCACTTGGTTGACCAGTCTGTGATTTTGTCCAGGTCTGCAGAGAGTGAAGAGGCAGCAGACTGCCGATCTGAGGGATGAGGAATGGAGCGGCAGAGAGTGGAATCATCAGCAAAGAGATAGAGAGTACTTTCCGGAGAGTCGGAGATATCATTGATGAAGACCAGAAAAAGCACAGGGCCCAGAACACTGCCTTGAGAAACTCCAGCCTGAACAGGAAGGGGAGATGAGAGAAATCCATTCAGGGCCGTACGTTGACTGCTTCCGGTGAGGAAGTCCGCAAGCCATGCATGGAGGTTTCCATGGATACCATAGGATGAGAGTTTGGTGAGCAGAGCGGGGTGCCAGACCGTATCGAAGGCACGTGATTTTACAAAGGAGACATCTCTGATTTCCTGTTTGGCTTTGAGGACCTCCATCCCTTGTTGAGACAGCAGGAGCAGCATGTCCAGAGTAGAATGACCTGGTCTAAATCCACATTGATGATCAGAGATCAAGCCATTAGAGAAGAGGATGGATTTGATATCAGAAGCGATTATGGATTCCATGACTTTGCTGATAATTGGGAGCATGCCGATTGGAGAAGAGGAAGGATTTGATATCAGAAGCGATTATGGATTCCATGACTTTGCTGATAATTGGGAGCAGGCTGATTGGTCTGGAGTTGCAAGGATCTGTTTTTGGATCTTTCTTATGTAAAGCGGTGATGTTGGCTGATTTCCAAGCAGATGGCAGATGACCTTGAGCAAAAGAGAGGGTGAAAATTACAGAGAAAGGGTGATATCGAGCGGCAGACCAGGATTTTAGTACCCATGGGCTAATGCCGTCTGGTCCAGTTGCAGAATCAGAGTCGAGGATTGACAGAAACTTCTCCACCTTGTCAGGAGAGAAGGAAACAGAGTCCAGGAATAGTTGGGTTCGACTGGGTAAGGTGGGTACAGAGAGAGACGGGTTGGGGACACAATAATTTAAGGCAAACACAAAGTTGAGGCGTCCAGGTTTTTCACGTTCAGAGTGAGCTAAATACAGGTTAAACTTAAATAGCTGTATTTTCACCTGCAGCTGCAGGTGTTGACAATGAAGGGCGTTTTTAATTTTAATTTTTAACTCTCGAAACTGCCTCCCTTTTAAAAAGAAGAATCCTCCTTATTTGAAGATATGTTGTGTAATTTCCCTCCGCCTATAAATCTCAATACGCCCTTGTATTATACATTTTAGGACTTTCCGTGTTCATGCCTTTAACCCTCGACTAATGTAAGGTGTGAAACCTAAAGGGAAACATCGTATCATAACGTTGATTTCAAAAGAATCCTCGAGTCCATCAATGATGGATAACGTCATCAACAGGAAACTGCAGGTACCGTCTTGGAAGAAAACAGGTAAACATAATAGCGCTTTTAAATGTGACCGACCTGTTCACACAAAAAATATTTTACTCTTAAATAATGGAAACATCTCTCAAGGTGTTTCAAATATAAACATCCAGTGATGATAGAACATGCTACGTTTGTGAAAAGTTCGTAATTCTTGTCAATCATTAGTTCTTGTTGGAGTTGGAACGAGTCCCGGCAGGTGTACGGTAGAAATAACACACTTAACATTATTGAGGTTTCTACTCTGCATTCAATTTCTCACTCGACTATAAATATTGGATTGGTGTTTCGCAGGCATGCTGTTGTCTAACTACCAAGTGTGTTGTCCTGTCTCTCGGATTGATGTTAAGCCGGATGTCCGGTCTGCTCGTATTTCTTGTTGGACGTTAAAGATCCCATTCAAACTTTTTTCAGGCACCTTCTTTGCAAGAGCGAGGCTCATGGAAGCGCATGGTAAAACTGACATTGAGACAAACATCAAGAGAATGAACAAACAGGAAACGAGGAGAGGGAAAGAGATAAGTGGGTTCGTTTGAAGATCATTACGAAGTATGCAGTGAGTGAGGATGTGGTACACATCAAAATCGAGTCGATTCGTTCTTGTCACACAACCAACCTATCCACCAAGTTTCGTCCAAATCCGTCCATAACTTTTTGAGATATCGTGCTATATATCAGTTTTAGCCCGATCTCCAAATGGTGAAGAATCACATAAAAATTAAATAATTCGCGTTTCCGAATCCACATGTAAATCTTCACCAACATCGAGTTGATTCGGTCTTGTCACACAACCAACCTGTCCACCAAGTGTCGTCCAAATCCGTCCATAACTTTTTTTTTGGCCCCATCTCCCAATGGTGAAGAATCACCTAAAAATCAGAGTAGCCGGATGTTCACCAAAATCTTATGTCCGGTCTGCTCGTATTTCTTGTTGGACGTTAAAGATCCCATTCAAACGTTTTTGAGAATATGCTACCTCTATACGCTACCTCTCTGCCAAATTTCGTCGGAATACCTCCCCAAATTTTCGAGATATTTTGTTCACGAACAAACAAACAGACAAATAAAAAAATCACTCGTAGAGCGACACTTGGCAATATAGAACAAAGTATAATGGCACTCAGTGGAGCATCCTTTTGACCTCACAAATAATTGGTGGTTGAATTCTGTGACATGATTCGCAAATTGTCTTCAAATTTTAAGTTAATAGGATGAAAATTGACAATCTTAGAAATCTGACCTATGTTGACGTTTTGACCTATGTTGACCTGAAAAATAGTTGCTCCTTGAGTTCAGTTAACCGATATACAAATGCTATTCAAACTTCAAGTCAATCGGATGAAAATTGAGGATTTTAGAAACTTGGAAAGGTTGATGACCTTTGGCCTATGGTGACCCTTTGGCCTATGCTGATCGCAAAAACAATTGGCGGTTGAATTCAGTTTGCTGATATGAAAATCCTATTCAAATTTCAAGTCAATCGGATGAAAATTGAGGATTTTAGGAATTTGAAAAAATGGTTGACCTTTGGCCTATGTTGACCTTATTACCTATGCTGACCTAAAAATAGTTGGAGGTTGAATTTAGTTAGCTGATCTGAAAATCTTATTGAAATTTCAAGTCAGTCGGATGAAAACAGGAGGATTTTAGAATTTTGAAACTGTTGTTGACCTTTTGGCCTATGTTGACCTTTTGGCCGAAGTTGATCTCAAGAATAGTTGTTGATAAAATTCGGTAAACTGATATGTAAGACCTATTCAAATTTCAAGTCATTCGGATGAAAATTGAAGATTTTAGAAATTTGAAGAAAAGTGGTTGACCTTTGGCCTCTTTGATTACCTTTTGACCTTTTGTCCTAAAAAATAAATAGGATTCTGTCAGACCACCAACTTTACCGTTTGGTAATGTTTCGTGAAGATCAGTTTAAAATTGTGACCTGCAGGCAAATATAAGTGAGCGGACAGACAAACACACAAGCAAACACACAAACACAAACACACACATAAACACACACACAAAACACACACACACACACACAAACAAAAAAAACACACACACAAACACAAACACAAACACACACACAGACACACAGACGCAGACCCACACACACACACACACACACACACACACACACACACACACACACACACACACACACACACACACACACACACACACACACACACACACACTGGAGTGATCAACATACTTGCCAAAACAAAAAAAATTTGTCAAGTAATGAAAAATCACTCAAAGAGCGACACATTGAAAACGAGAACAAAGGAAAATGGCACTCGTAAGAGCATCCTTTTGAGCTCACAAATAATTGGTGGTTGAATTATGTGACCTGATATATAAATTGTCTACAAATTAAGTTAATTGAATGAAAATTGACAATTTTAGAAATTCGGCCTATGTTGAACTTTTGGCCTATGTTGAACCCAAAAATAGTTCGTGGTTGGTTTCAGTCAGCTGATATGCAAATACTATTCAGATATCAAGTCAATCAGATGAAAATTGAGAATTTTAGAAATATGACATAAGTGGTTGACCTAAGGGGGTTCGGCCTAAGTAGCAGGAAAATTGGGGTTCTGAAGAATGAAGGAGTGAAGGTGAGCAGAGAGTCTTGATTTTGGCAGTTTCAACAGAAGAGGGTTGCTGGCAGATCTTGTGCGACCTGCAGGAATATTTGGGGGACAGAGCCCAGAGAGAGCTGGGGGAGCAAGGCCGGAGAGGAGTCGGTAGTAGACGGAAAGACCACCAACCTACCTGCGGTGAGTAAGTGAAAGGCCCTCAGAGTTTGCTTCATCGCGGCAGATTCCAATGATTATGAAAGTTTGGTGTCTACAGCGTGAAGCCGAGCTGTGTGAGGCAGGAGCACCATCCCAGAGGGGAAAGCAGTACTCCATTGAGCTGCAGATGAAAGCCTTGTATGTGGTGAGGAGCTCAGGTGTGCCAAGGAAGGACTTCGCACGACCGAGGATGCCCAGTCGGCGACTGGTTTTGGAGGCCAGCTTAGACATGTGGTTTTCCCAGGAAAGATCATGGCAGATCGTGAGACCCAAAAGCTTGAGTGACAGAACTTCTTCGAGATGATTGTTGAGAAAGTAGATGGGAGGGTTGTCCAGTCAGTCATTTCGGAGAGACATAGTAAGAGTGTGAGATTTGTCAGGATTGAAAGACATGTTCCACTTGTTTGACCAGTCTGTGATTTTGTCCAGGTCTGCAGAGAGTGAGGAGGCTGCAGACTGCCGATCTGAGGGATGAGGAATGGAACGGCAGAGAGTGGATTCATCACAAAGAGATAGAGAGTATTTTCAAGAGTCAGAGAGATCATTGATGAAGACCAGAAAACGCACAGGGCCCAGAACACTGCCTTGGGGAACTCCAGCCTGAACAGGAAGGGGAGATGAGAGAAACCCATTCAGGGCCACACGTTGACTACGACTAGAGAGGAAGTCCGCAAGCCTTGCGTGGAGATTTCCATGGATACAATAGGAGGAGAGTTTGGTGAGCAGAGCGGGGTGCCAGACTGTATCGAAGGCACGTGATATGTCAAGGGAGACAGCTCTAATTTCCTGTTTGGCATTGAGGACCTCCATCCATTGTTGAGACAGCAGAAGCAGCATGTCCAGAGTAGAGTGACCTGGTCTGAAACCAAATTGATGATCAGAGATCAAGCCATTGCATAAGGGGAAAGATTTTATATCCGAAGCAATGATGGATTCCATTACTTTGCTGATAATTGGGAGAAGGCTGATTGGTCTGTAGTTGCAAGGATCTGTTTTTGCACATTTTTTGTGTAAAGCGGTGATGTTCGCTGATTTCCAAGCTGATGGCAGATGACCTTGAGCAAAAGAGAGGGTGAAGAGAACAGAGAGAAGGAGTGAAATAGCGGCAGAGCAGGATTTTAGGACCCGTGGGCTGATGCTTACTGAAGTATTATCTGCTTACCTGTGTCTTTTGTCATTCCTGTGAATAAAATTAACCTAAAATCTCTTCTCCTTTTAAATCATATAATTTGTAAGTCAAAGGAATTGTATTCATTACATCAACAATTTTAAAGAGTTCATCAGTTCATCTTTTTGTCTAACCTTTCTCAAAACGACTTTTCCATCTATATATCTTACAATATCACCAACTTTGAACCTTGGCTTTCTCATATTAATCTCCTTTTCGTGTTCTAATTTTGTAAATGTTTCCGATGGTTTTGATTTTGTTGATGAATGAACTGTGTTGTAGTAATTGGCTGCAATGTCCTGAATCAAAGATACCCATTGTTGAGAACTGAGTGGAGTGAATTTTTTATATTGTCTCTCTTTCAAAGTGTGATTAAAACGCTCAATAACAACTGCCTTTTCATCGTTAAGGTGCTGTATAATGTAATATTGTTATGAATTTGGGGTAGGGGGGAATACCTAGATCCAGGTAGATCTGCATAGGTAGGTGCTCCGATGATCGTGACAGAAGAACCATCTCGATGAACAGTAAGTCAGGGACCTGTAGCCCTGATGTCAGATAAGTTGGATATTTGTCCCTGTTAGGACGGGGCGGGGCATGCTCATTAGTTCAGGGATTATGGGTAAAATTCACTTGTATGTCATCCCCCCTGTCACTATCCCGTTGTCCCTTTTGGCACCGCACCATAGACACTTAGATAGCTCCACAAGTGCACACATTAATTAATCCCCTCCACCACAATAAGACTTACAGGAAGAATGGGCAGGAAGCCAGATCGGGGCACCGCCGATGGGGCCGCAGCCAGCCACATCACCAGGTGGCATAGCAACACAGATTGTGCAAGGCAGGCAATAGCCACGCCCAGAAGGACACTTGATTGACAGGAGGGGGGAAGGGCGAGCAACACCAAAAGCACCGATTGTAAAGTAAAGAAGGACTGGTGATTGGCCACCGACCAATGGCATGGGAGCATGGCGCCAAGCACTCAGCCAATGGGAGGGGCTGGAGGAGATGAGAAGATTCGAGAAGTCGAGGGGAACCGCGCTGGTTGGAGGAGAGGAGGGCTGACGTCACGGGACGGCGAGTAAAACCTCTCGCTCGCCGGCATTTTCTCCCTTCCTTTGGCTCTCTTGCCTTGGACTGTCCGATTGAGCTCTCCCCTTTGTCCCTCTCGTGTTGGCTGCCTTCCTGTTTGGACCTCCCTTCTGCCCTAGCTTTTCATTTCCGTTTTGGAGTTTCCGTTTGAAAGATGTTGGAGCACCGACGATTCTCTTCCCCGGCATTCACGTGTGAATGGCGAGCGCACGAGCTGCAGCAGCCGGGAGACCATTGCACACTCGCTCACTTGGCGCAAGAGACCTGGTGAATGGGGGAGGGGTGGGGGCGGTGGAACGCCAGCAGTCGGGACCGAGCTGTTCACGCTGACCAGAGCCGCGTCGTTTGGAGCCTGAACGATCCCTGACACTGCCAGACACAGATAAGACGCACCACAGAACACAACACGACGAACCGTTTCTTATATTATCCTTCCCATAGTGTATTCGAAGTCTGTGTGTAAGAGCGCTCAATGGGGGGTTTAGTTTTTATCGTCTCGTTCCATTGTTCTCGGGTTCCGTAATAAATATTTCTTTCTTGTACATCTTACCTCCGTCTCGGGTTGAGTTATGCATTTGCAGGTGAAGACATCGTCGGACCGACAACTAAGTGTGGTAGTGTTGGCAGCAGGTGCTCACCACATTGGCCAGCTGGAGCTGGAGCAGATGTGTTCCTCGCAGGGGGGGAGGGGGGCGAGGGATGGATGGTGGGTCGCACCGTTATGGACACTCATGGGCCATGTTGGCGTTTTGACTGCTCGGCTTTTCCCGATGACCCTTGCATGGTAGAGGTGCGGAGCTGTTGTGGCCAAACATAGTAGAGTAGTGATAATCACTGTTGGATGCGGATCCACATATCTGCCAGTACAGTGGGGATAAAAGATCAATTTGGAGAAGTTTGATTGGTCCAATGAGAAATTTTGGGATTTTGAGGGTGGATAGCACTTTGGACCTGACCAACTGGTAAAAACCTGCACATCAAGGTAGAGGTAAGGCCTTGATGGTTACTGTCCCAAGCTTGAGGACTTGCTGTGTAAATTGGGGACATCTAATTTGGAGTAGGGGGCGGGTGAGAGTGATGACATGGTCGGTGAGGGGGATGGGATGTTTGTCACACAGTGTCTTGTGGGTGGCGTTTGTTTATGTGAAGAGGTGGTGTTTTATGTGGTCGTGAGTTTGGAAATGGAGATATGAGTGACTGTGATTATTGAAATGTGCTTTTCAGAATGTGTGATTTAAATGTGAACAGGGATTTCACATAATAGCAGGCCATGGCAAGTCTTGTAACGAACGTAAACGAACGTAAACGAACGAAACGAAAAAACTAACGAAAAAACGAAATGTGAAAAATATCAAATAAGTCTTATTGAAGAGATAACCAAAAGAAAAGTAAATAAAACAAATAAGCGAATACATTTAAGTACAAATAAATTAGATGCTCATCCCAGAGGAGTCAGCATCCTTGAATGGAAAGAAAATTTTGATGCTTGCCAAGAAATCAATGGGAAAATAATTTACTGCAACTTTAAAATGATATGTGGCTCAGGAGGTGCTCAAACAAGGACATTAAGAGAGGTGTATCATTTCATCTCTGCTCAACAAAGATACTTGAACCAAGAACCAAGTTCCAACATATTGTTTGTTAATACACTTGATGGTGATGAGTGTTATAAGAACATTAACTTATTCCCAAAATTAAAACATAAACAAATATTAATTGGTCCACTTAGTGAGTATAATCAAATGCAGTCCCCCTCACAAATCCCCTTTACCCCAATTTTCCCTTTCACCACAGGTAGTAGGAAAATGTGGTGTCTTGAATGCGCCGACTAACAGCAAACAAACGTAGTGAGTGAGAATGAGCGTCAGTGAATGTGTGTTGAACATCTTGAAATCTTGAGAATGGGAATGAATTGAAGGATAAAATCTAATTGAAAATCCAGTGAGTCAATAACTAATTAACCTTAATTTTCTCCATTGACTTCAATGTTAAATTTTAGTGCGCTTCAGAACCACTTTTCTTTCAGCACCCCATTTTCCCACTACTGACCTATGTTGACATTTTGGCCTATTTTGATCTCAAAAATCGTTGGCAATTGAATTCAGTTCACTGGTATAAAAATCCTATTCAAATTTCAAGTCAATCTGATGAAAATTGTGGATTTTAGAAATTTGAAATGGTTGTTGACATTTGGCCTATGTTGACTTTTTGTCTTGTGTTGACCTCAAAAATAGTTAGTTGTTGAATTCATTTGGCTGATTTGAAAATCCGATTCCGATTTCAAGTCAATCCGATGGAAATTGAGGATTTTAGAAAATTGAAATAAAAGTGGTTGATCTCTGGCCTATGTTGACCTTGTGACCCATGTTGATCTCAAAAATAGTAGGTGGTTGAATTCAGTTCGCTGATATGAAAATCCAATTCAAATTTCACGTCAATTGGATGAAAATTGAGGATTTCAGAAATTTGAAGAAAAGTGGTTGACCGTTGGCCGTCAAATTTTCACCATAGGAGGGACTCGGTCTGTAGAATATTTTAATGGTAATTATGACGTCACACGTCACGTGGTTCGGGTGCCATATTGTTTTTCTTGAAAACACGAAAACCCCTTTTTCTCTGCAACGGCTGAACAGATCGAGGCCAAACTTTGCAGGCAGAATCGCATACCCATAACGAACAAAAAAGTCAGGGAGCATGACGTCATGCGTCACATGGTTTCAGAGTTATGACGTTTTTAAGCATGAACCTTTAAAACCGAGCCGCTCCCTCATTTTTGATCCAATCGAGGGGAAACTTCACATATCTGTTCAGCACGTCAGTCTACTAAAATGTCCTTTTGGAATTTGCGATAGGTCACGTGGTTTGGCAGATATCGTTAATTAAACGAAAATATTTTTTTTAAATGGATATCTCTTGTTTATTCTCGAGTTCTCCTCAAGCCGCACCGCGCGCCCTCAGCCTCGCGACGTCAACAGCGCGACACAGCGAGCGCTTTCGGGAGCCAAGCCGAACAACATATAGGTTTGGGACTATATGCCGATATTGTTAGTGCCAAGAACACATCGATCATTGATCGTGAACTGGAAAATATAATAAATTACTGATATTAAAGCGCCTTTGGGCTTCTTGAAAAGCGCTATACAAAATAAATGAATTATTATTATTATTATATTATATTTAGCGACTCGAAAGGTTCTTTTTCAACAAATTATTTTGTCGTGCTTCTGCTGACCTGTCTGCAAGGTGTATAAATCGAAGTCCCGATTGCGAATCACAGGTGAGCCCGTCCTGAGGTAATTAGTGATTGGGAACGATTCAGAACCTGTGGATAAATAACCCTTGGTAATTTCCCCAACAGTTTTCCGGACGACAGACTGCCGGTAGGGGACATGTATTGCAGCGCAATACTCAGAATGCTTGTTTATCCAGGAATATATAATGTGGATGGAGGTTATATATTCATCCAGGTTATTTATCCAGGAATATATAATCTGGATGGAGGTTATATATTGTTATGTCAGTAGGGTGGTGATATGTAGAGCCAGGTAGACTGAATAGGTATCGTGCTTCGTCTGTCGCGGTAAGGAATCTGACCTTGTAATAAGTTCTTCATGTGTAGGCGTTTTGTCGGTTAAGATGTATACCTGTGAGCATACCAGGATGTTCGAGTGATAAATAGAGTAGGGATTAAAGAGTAGCACCCCTGTGTGTCCACACCTGGTAGCCAAACCTTTGTCCCTTATGGCAATGCACACCTGTAGACATTTAGTTATGTCCCTAGCGCAACATTAAATAATTCCCTTCCCTGACAGTGACTTCGGAAGGAAACCAGGCCAGGACACCACCGATGATGGCCGCCGCCACCTACACCTCTGGCAGGCCTATCCACCTCGAATAGCACGCGCTATGACCATGCTACAGAGAACGAGTGTTGGGGTGGCGCGGTAGGCGCGAACCTCCAGCCAATGAGTCGATGGAGGGCACTGATTGGGTGGCGCGCCAGGGCTGATGTCACCACCGCGGGAAGGTTATTTAAGGGAGCGCTGAACGCCATTTGCTCTCTTGCGGTTCATGTTCTTGGAGATCCAGCAGTTCATCGCACATGCGGTTCTTGCTTGCGCAGCTTCCTCTTGCAGCACGTCCTTCCCTGGCTGTCGTGTGTGATCGGTGCTCCTGAAGCTTGGAGTGGTGTACGGACCTCTCGGGCGTTGGCTCACCATCTGCGTGTGCTTGGAGCGGTGTTCGGTGCTGTGGTGCTGGAGCGAGGGACCTCGTGGGTGCGTCGGGGCCGAACCGAGCCGTGTTGGACGGCAGCCAAAGACAAGACGACAGGACAGATAAGGCCAATCCCCATTGCAAATTACACGACGAGACATTTCTTTTCGTAATTCATTTTCCCCCATCTGTGTTTGAGATCTGGTGTGTGGGATCCCAATTTAGGAGTTTTAGATTTATTATCGCGTTTTCTTGTCCCTGCAATTCTTTTCAATAAACCCTTTAGTCTAGTAGGAAGAGGTGGGTATCATGCAACCCCCGGAAATATACTTCTAATCAGTGTTACTAGATTGGAAAAATTGTGTAGAAAATGATGAGCTATGTTAAAAAGTTGTCAAAATGTCCCACGTATTATTTTTATGCAAATTAGTGCCGCCATTATTTAAAAAATCTAGTTTTACTATATCTCGGCCAATATTGCAGATAACTGAACAAATAAGGTGTCTAGACCCATGTTTTGAGGGTCAAAGATCATGATAAAACTATTCTTAAAGTGATCACATGTGTCTGTGTCATGCTAGTATGCAAATTAGTGCCGCCATTATAAAAAAAAATCTAGTTTTACTATATCTCGGCCAATATTGCAGATAACTGAACAAATAAGGTGTCTAGACCCATGTTTTGAGGGTCAAAGATCATGATAAAACTATTCTTAAAGTGATCACATGTGTCTGTGTCATGCTAGTATGCAAATTAGTGCCGCCATTACAAAATAATCACATTTTTACCAATTAAGAGACTTGTATTGCAGATAACTGAACAAATAAGGTGTCTAGACCCATGTTTTGAGGGTCAAAGATCATAATAAAACTATTCCTGAAGTGGCCACATGTATCTCGGGCATGCTATTATGCAAATTAGTCCTGCCATTACTGCCATTTCCTATTTTCGTAAATGTACTCAATACATCCGTTAATAGTTCTGCATCCTCGTCGATGCCAACTGATGTTGCTGGATATTCAACCTCCAAACCAACAAGGTAAGAAGTTAACTCAGCTACACACACACATGTGGATGTCAGTTTCTGCATGGAATCAGAAACAAGCAGCATCACAGCTGAGCTAGCTAGCACCATGTTAGATATAGCTGGCCTCTTAAAATCTACGTAGGGTTCCAGCTTAATTGTTGTTATCATTGCTGGTGTAACTGAAGCATTTGTTAGTGCCAAACATTGCTTAATGGAATCTGCATGGAATCATAAACAAGCAGCATCACAGCTGAGCTAGCTAGCACCATGTTAGCTATAGCTAGCCTCTTAAAATCTACGTAGGGTTCCAGCTGAATTGTTGTTATCATTGCTGGTATAACTAAAACATTTGTTAGTGCCAAACATTAGCTACACACACATGTGGACGTCAGTTTCTGCATGGAACCAGAAACAAGCAGCATCAGAGCTGAGCTAGCGAGCACCATGTTAGATATAGATAGCCTCTTAAAATCTACGTAGGGTTCCAGCTTAATTGTTGTTATCATTGCTGGTACTAGGGCATGCCCGTACTATATCTATATCTAAAATTATATCCCCCCCCTCTATTTACATGAAATGGTTTGGTCCAAAGCGAACGGCTTGCGAGTGGTGACAATCCCCCCCCTCTATTTACATGCAATGGTTTGGTCCAAAGCGAACGGCTTCCGGAGTTTGGTAAAGAAATCGCCATCGCGTGCACAAACGCGCAGGAAAGCGAATGAATCGCAAATTCGTTTTTATTAGTTGTAAAACATAGTTTAACGCCAACATAGTTTGCAAACGTGAAATAAATGAATACGCTCTCAAATGTGCCATCCGAGGCAGAGTGTGCCCGCCACGTTCGGCACACGCGATCGTTCGCTGCTCTCTGATTGGTTGAATCGTTTTTTGGACATAGCTCGGTAAGTAATTGTCCGATTAATATGAAACCTTGAAAAGGCACATCCTCGGGTCCCCAGCAATATACCTGGCAAGTTAAAAGTATATCGGACCCGTGGTTGTCGAGAAACAGCGGTCACAGACAAACGTACAGACGTACAGACAGACAGACAGAGATTACTGGAATTATAGATAGATAACTGAAGCATTTGTTAGTGCCAAACATTAGCTACACACACATGTGGACGTCAGTTTCTGCATGGAACCAGAAACAAGCAGCATCAGAGCTGAGCTAGCTAGCACCATGTTAGCTATAGCTAGCCTCTTAAAATCTGCGTAGGGTTCCAGCTTAATTGTTGTTATCATTGCTGGTATAACTGAAGCATTTGTTAGTGCCAAACATTAGCTACACACACATGTGGACGTCAGTTTCTGCATGGAATCAGAAACTAGCAGCATCAGAGCAGAGCTAGCGAGCACCATGTTAGATATAGCTAGCCTCTTAAAATCTGCGTAGGGTTCCAGCTTAATTGTTGTTATCATTGCTAGTATCCCAAAAACATTTGTTCGCATCAAGCATTAGCTACACACACATATGGACGTCAGTTTCTGCATGGAATCAGAAACAAGCAGCATCAGAGCTGAGCTAGCTAGCACCATGTAAGATATAGCTAGCCTCTTAAAATCTACATAGGGTTCCAGCTTAATTGTTGTTATCACTGCTTGTATCCCAAAAACATTTGTTCGCATCAAGCATTAGCTACACACACATATGGACGTCAGTTTCTGCATGGAATCAGAAACAAGCAGCATCAGAGCTGAGCTAGCTAGCACCATGTTAGCTATAGCTAGCCTCTTATAATCTGCGTAGGGTTCCAGCTTAATTGTTGTTATCACTGCTTGTATCCCAAAAACATTTGTTCGCATCAAGCATTAGCTACACACACATATGGACGTCAGTTTCTGCATGGAATCAGAAACAAGCAGCATCAGAGCTGAGCTAGCTAGCACCATGTAAGATATAGCTAGCCTCTTATAATCTGCGAGGGTTCCAGCTTAATTGTTGTTATCACTGCTTGTATCCCAAAAACATTTGTTCGCATCAAGCATTAGCTACACACACATATGGACGTCAGTTTCTGCATGGAATCAGAAACAAGCAGCATCAGAGCTGAGCTAGCTAGCACCATGTTAGCTATAGCTAGCCTCTTAAAATCTACATAGGGTTCCAGCTTAATTGTTGTTATCATTGCTGGTATCACTAAAACATTTGTTCGCATCAAGCATTAGCTACACACACATATGGACGTCAGTTTCTGCATGGAATCAGAAACAAGCAGCATCAGAGCTGAGTTAGCTAGCACCATGTTAGATATAGATAGCCTCTTAAAATCTACATAGGGTTCCAGCTTAATTGTTGTTATCATTGCTGGTATCACTAAAACATTTGTTAGTGCCAAACATTAGCTACACACACATGTGGACGTCAGTTTCTGCATGGAACCAGAAACAGGCAGCATCAGAGCTGAGCTAGCGAGCACCATGTTAGCTATAGCTAGCCTCTTAAAATCTACGTAGGGATCCAGCTTAATTGTTGTTATCATTGCTGGTATAACTAAAACATTTGTTAGTGCCAAACATTAGCTACACACACATGTGGACGTCAGTTTCTGCATGGAACCAGAAACAGGCAGCATCAGAGCTGAGCTAGCGAGCACCATGTTAGCTATAGCTAGCCTCTTAAAATGTACGTAGGTTTCCAGCTTAGTTGTTGTTATCACTGCTTGTATCCCAAAAACATTTGTTCGCATCAAGCATTAGCTACACACACATATGGACGTCAGTTTCTGCATGGAATCAGAAACAGGCAGCATCACAGCTGAGCTAGCGAGCACCATGTTAGCTATAGCTAGCCTCTTAAAATCTACGTAGGGTTCCAGCTTAATTGTTGTTATCATTGCTGGTATAACTAAAACATTTGTTAGTGCCAAACATTAGCTACACACACATGTGGACGTCAGTTTCTGCATGGAACCAGAAACAGGCAGCATCAGAGCTGAGCTAGCGAGCACCATGTTAGCTATAGCTAGCCTCTTAAAATCTACGTAGGGTTCCAGCTTAATTGTTGTTATCATTGATGGTATAACTAAAACATTTGTTAGTGCTAAACATTAGCTACACACACATGTGGACGTCAGTTTCTACATGGAACCAGAAACAGGCAGCATCAGAGCTGAGCTAGCTAGCACCATGTTAGCTATAGCTAGCCTCTTAAAATGTACGTAGGGTTCCAGCTTAATTGTTGTTATCACTGCTTGTATCCCAAAAACATTTGTTCGCATCAAGCATTAGCTACACACACATATGGACGTCAGTTTCTGCATGGAATCAGAAACAGGCAGCATCACAGCTGAGCTAGCGAGCACCATGTTAGCTATAGCTAGCCTCTTAAAATCTACGTAGGGTTCCAGCTTAATTGTTGTTATCATTGCTGGTATAACTAAAACATTTGTTAGTGCCAAACATTAGTTACACACACATGTGGACGTCAGTTTCTGCATGGAACTAGAAACAGGCAGCATCAGAGCTGAGCTAGCGAGCACCATGTTAGCTATAGCTAGCCTCTTAAAATCTACGGAGGTTTCCAGCTTAATTGTTATCATTGCTGGTATCACTAAAACATTTGTTAGCATCAAACATTAGGCTACTGCAGAACATGATGGTTGCATTCAGAACATCTGTTATCAGATTGAGAAGTCCAGATTTCATAACAGGGCGCCTTTAACATTAATGGTGATTTCTCATTCGTTTCTCTAACAGTGGTGGTAGAAGTAGACATTAAGTCGGCATGCCCAAAAGAAAACGGAGTGTAGATCCTGCAGCCCACAAATGTTCTCCACCTGCATGCATCCTTCATGTGCCATCCATGTCTGATCATGGTCATTTTACACCCCTCACTAAAATCAAAGGAACTGCTACAGAAAAACTACAACAGCTTCAGAAGATCCGGAATCGACGTCTCCACCAAACACATGAGTCCCCATATCGTATGCAATCAGTGTGTGACCAGATCCCGACAACTCTCCCCGATGACCTGGAAAGTGTTGGGTATCACCGCAACTGGTATCAGCGCTTTACTGGCAACCTTCAGCTTCTGGGAGATGGTACAGAACCAGAACCATCAACCTCACAGCGGCATCACTCCCCTCGTAAATCAGGGGGTTCTGCTGGACCCATCTTCCCGCCAGAGTGCATTTTCTGTGACAAAGTGGAGATCAAAGATGGTCATCGCAAAACTGAGAGACCTGTATACTTCACATCTTATAAGAACAAAGAAAATGCATGGGAGCAAATTGAATCAGGGGCTGAGAAAATGGGTCTAGTTCGACTTCATAGACAGGTGAAAAGCAAAGACCTCTTTGCTTGTGAGGCCAAACACCATCCGTCATGCTTTACATCTTTCCGCACAGCATTCAGTAACTACGAGCGCGGGACTTGCAGAGCCGAAGGAGCAAAATATACCGAGCAGGCTTGCATGTCAGCCGCCCATGAAAATGCATTCGTCTCGGTACTGAAACACATTCAAACTCAGGTCGTCCAACAAAATGAGGTCCTGCAGCTATCTTCCTTGCACTTGCTCTATATCGAAGAACTTAAATCGAATGGGTACGAAAACTCAAATTATCGCTCCGAGAAACTACTGAAACGCCGACAGAATGACCCAATCAAGGAGCATATCCACTTCATGAAGGTGATGCGATTTTTTCTTTCAGTCTTATATTTAAATATTGGTAAAATTGGTAAATTATAAGTGATTATCTGTGATTTTTGTCTAGATCTAGAATTGGTTGTGACTGAAGTGCAATGCCCCTTTGTGTTTCAGGTTGAGGTGCGTGAGCTCCCCACAATCTACAGCAACCAGGAAGAGACTGATACAAAGGTGGTACTGTACCAGTACCTCCATCATGCTGCTGCCGTCGGATACAAGAATGCTGTGGTCAGAACACCTGACACAGATATCTTCATGATTCTTCTCTACCATGCTCATGCCATCAAGCTGATTGTATACCTGGATACGGGGTCAGGGAAACATCGACAACTTCTCAACCTCTCTGAGCTTGCAGAATCCCTGGGAGAAGACTACTGCGCCGCTCTTCTTGGGTTCTATGTGTTCAGCGGAGAAGACTGTACCAGTGCCTTCAAAGGGATGGGGAAGGTGGGGCCCTTGAAAAGGCTGGAGAAGAACCCCAGGTTTCACAAGGCGTTTAGTCAACTCGGTGACTACTGGACTCTCAAGCCTGAGGTGCTGAAGCAGTTGGAGCAATTCACCTGTCTGATGTATGGACAGAGTCGTGAGTCTTCAGTGGACGTCGTCCGTGCCAAGTTGCTACGCAAAATGGTTGGGGAAGACAAGAAACTCACTTCCAAGTCTAAGGTCGACCTGGCTCGACTTCCTCCATGCCACTCTGCTCTGAAGCTGCACGTCCAACGTGTGAACCGCCGTGTCGCCTTGTACAAGCGAGCTGATGACGCTATTCTGGAAAAGCCAAAACCCTATGATGAGGGGCAAGGATGGATGAGGACTGATGAAGGAGTGTTGAAACCAGTATGGTCCTGCGGTCCTGTCCTACCAACCTCGCTAGTTGATCTCTTGGACACTGGAGAGCGTGAACAGGAAGAGGAGGAGGACGAGGAAGGAGAGGATGAGTTGGACTCTGAAGATTTCATTGAAAACGATGATGAGTGATTCATAGTGGGGAAGCATTTACCTGACTGTTTATCTGGAATGGGAAAGAGAAGAGTTCTATTATGATGTTTGACCCTTGTACTACAAAATAAATAAATATTGGTTAAAAACACAACAACATCTGTCTAGACACCTTATTTGTTGTTATTTGCAATATTGGAGTCTCTTAATTGGTAAAAATGTGATTATTTTGTAATGGTGGTACTAATTTGCATACTGGTATGACACAGACACATGTGATCACTTTAAGAATAGTTTTATTATGACCTTTGACCCTCAAAACATGGGTCTAGACACCTTATTTGTTCAGTTATCTGCAATATTGCCTGAGATATAGTGAAAGTAGATTTTTCGATAATGGCGACAATAATTTGCATAAAAATGATACGTGGGACATTTTGACAACTTTTTAACATAGCTCATCATTTTCTACACAATTTTTGCAATCTAGAAACACTGATTAGAAGTATATTTCCGGGGGTGCATGATACCCCCCTCTTCCTACTAGACTACTTGTATTCTTTTATATTCTCTGTTACACCTGTGCCCGTGTCGAGTTAATTTTCCCTGCAGGATCGGAGTGTCCGTTGGAGTTCGATCGCCGTCCACAGTTAAGCGCTTACGCAGCTTCCACCTTCCTTCTTCCTCCCGCGTGACCATAGTAAAATCCGTATTGGTTGTTGCCTCCGAATAAAGCCGTTTAGGCCTATCCGCTGTCTCTGGTGTTAACCGGAGTCGCACGACAATATTCATACAGGTTATTTATCCAGGAATATATAATCTGGATGGAGGTTATATATTCATCCAGGTTATTTATACAGGAATATATAATCTGGATGGAGGTTATATATTCATACAGGTTATTTATCCAGGAATATATAATCTGGATGGAGGTTATATATTCATACAGGTTATTTATCCAGGAATATATAATCTGGATGGAGGTTATATATTCATCCAGGTTATTTATCCAGGAATATATAATCTGGATGGAGGTTATATATTCATCCAGGTTATTTATACAGGAATATATAACCTGGATGGAGGTTATATATTCATCCAGGTTATTTATCCAGGAATATATAACCTGGTTGGAGGTTATATATTCATACAGGTTATTTATACAGGAATATTTAATCTGGATGGAGGTTATATATTCATACAGGTTATTTATCCAGGAATATATAATCTGGATGGAGGTTATATATTCATCCAGGTTATTTATACAGGAATATATAATCTGGATGGAGGTTATATATTCATCCAGGTTATTTATACAGGAATATATAATCTGGTTGGAGGTTATATATTCATCCAGGTTATTTATACAGGAATATATAATCTGGTTGGAGGTTATATATTCATCCAGGTTATTTATACAGGAATATATAATCTGGTTGGAGGTTATATATTCATCCAGGTTATTTATCCAGGAATATATAATCTGGTTGGAGGTTATACATTCATCCAGGTTATTTATACAGGAATATATAATCTGGTTGGAGGTTATATATTCATCCAGGTTATTTATCCAGGAATATATAATATGGATGGAGGTTATATATTCATCCAGGTTATTTATCCAGGAATATATAATCTGGATGGAGGTTATATATTCATCCAGGTTATTTATACAGGAATATATAATCTGGTTGGAGGTTATATATTCATCCAGGTTATTTATCCAGGAATATATAATATGGATGGAGGTTATATATTCATCCAGGTTATTTATCCAGGAATATATAATCTGGATGGAGGTTATATATTCATCCAGGTTATTTATCCAGGAATATATAATATGGATGGAGGTTATATATTCATACAGGTTATTTATACAGGAATATATAACCTGGTTGGAGGTTATATATTCATCCAGGTTATTTATACAGGAATATATAACCTGGTTGGAGGTTATATATTCATCCAGGTTATTTATACAGGAATATATAACCTGGATGGAGGTTATATATTCATCCAGGTTATTTATCCAGGAATATATAATCTGGATGGAGGTTATATATTCATCCAGGTTATTTATACAGGAATATATAATCTGGATGGAGGTTATATATTCATAGAGGTTATTTATACAGGAATATATAATCTGGATGGAGGTTATATATTCATACAGGTTATTTATACAGGAATATATAATCTGGATGGAGGTTATATATTCATCCAGGTTATTTATACAGGAATATATAACCTGGATGGAGGTTATATATTCATCCAGGTTATTTATCCAGGAATATATAACCTGGATGGAGGTTATATATTCATACAGGTTATTTATACAGGAATATATAACCTGGATGGAGGTTATATATTCATCCAGGTTATTTATCCAGGAATATATAATCTGGATGGAGGTTATATATTCATCCAGGTTATTTATACAGGAATATGTAATCTGGATGGAGGTTATATATTCATCCAGGTTATTTATACAGGAATATATAATCTGGATGGAGGTTATATATTCATCCAGGTTATTTATACAGGAATATATAATCTGGATGGAGGTTATATATTCATCCAGGTTATTTATCCAGGAATATATAATCTGGATGGAGGTTATATATTCATCCAGGTTATTTATACAGGAATATGTAATCTGGATGGAGGTTATATATTCATCCAGGTTATTTATACAGGAATATATAATCTGGATGGAGGTTATATATTCATCCAGGTTATTTATACAGGAATATATAATCTGGATGGAGGTTATATATTCATCCAGGTTATTTATACAGGAATATATAATCTGGATGGAGGTTATATATTCATCCAGGTTATTTATACAGGAATATATAATCTGGATGGAGGTTATACATTCATCCAGGTTATTTATACAGGAATATATAATCTGGATGGAGGTTATATATTCATCCAGGTTATTTATACAGGAATATGTAATCTGGATGGAGGTTATATATTCATAGAGGTTATTTATACAGGAATATATAATCTGGATGGAGGTTATACATTCATCCAGGTTATTTATACAGGAATATATAATCTGGATGGAGGTTATATATTCATACAGGTTATTTATACAGGAATATATAACCTGGTTGGAGGTTATATATTCATACAGGTTATTTATACAGGAATATATAATCTGGATGGAGGTTATATATTCATACAGGTTATTTATACAGGAATATATAATCTGGATGGAGGTTATATATTCATACAGGTTATTTATACAGGAATATATAATCTGGATGGAGGTTATATATTCATCCAGGTTATTTATACAGGAATATATAACCTGGTTGGAGGTTATATATTCATCCAGGTTATTTATACAGGAATATATAATCTGGATGGAGGTTATATATTCATCCAGGTTATTTATACAGGAATATATAATCTGGATGGAGGTTATATATTCATCCAGGTTATTTATACAGGAATATATAATCTGGATGGAGGTTATATATTCATCCAGGTTATTTATACAGGAATATGTAATCTGGATGGAGGTTATATATTCATCCAGGTTATTTATACAGGAATATATAATCTGGATGGAGGTTATACATTCATCCAGGTTATTTATACAGGAATATATAATCTGGATGGAGGTTATATATTCATCCAGGTTATTTATACAGGAATATGTAATCTGGATGGAGGTTATATATTCATAGAGGTTATTTATACAGGAATATATAATCTGGATGGAGGTTATACATTCATCCAGGTTATTTATACAGGAATATATAATCTGGATGGAGGTTATATATTCATACAGGTTATTTATACAGGAATATATAATCTGGATGGAGGTTATATATTCATACAGGTTATTTATACAGGAATATATAACCTGGTTGGAGGTTATATATTCATCCAGGTTATTTATACAGGAATATTTAATCTGGATGGAGGTTATATATTCATACAGGTTATTTATACAGGAATATATAACCTGGTTGGAGGTTATATATTCATCCAGGTTATTTATACAGGAATATATAATCTGGATGGAGGTTATATATTCATACAGGTTATTTATACAGGAATATATAACCTGGTTGGAGGTTATATATTCATCCAGGTTATTTATACAGGAATATATAATCTGGATGGAGGTTATACATTCATCCAGGTTATTTATACAGGAATATATAATCTGGATGGAGGTTATACATTCATCCAGGTTATTTATACAGGAATATATAACCTGGTTGGAGGTTATATATTCATACAGGTTATTTATACAGGAATATATAATCTGGATGGAGGTTATATATTCATCCAGGTTATTTATACAGGAATATATAACCTGGTTGGAGGTTATATATTCATCCAGGTTATTTATACAGGAATATATAATCTGGATGGAGGTTATATATTCATACAGGTTATTTATCCAGGAATATATAATCTGGATGGAGGTTATATATTCATACAGGTTATTTATACAGGAATATGTAATCTGGATGGAGGTTATATATTCATCCAGGTTATTTATACAGGAATATATAATCTGGATGGAGGTTATATATTCATCCAGGTTATTTATCCAGGAATATATAATCTGGATGGAGGTTATATATTCATCCAGGTTATTTATACAGGAATATGTAATCTGGATGGAGGTTATATATTCATACAGGTTATTTATACAGGAATATTTAATCTGGATGGAGGTTATATATTCATACAGGTTATTTATACAGGAATATATAATCTGGATGGAGGTTATATATTCATACAGGTTATTTATACAGGAATATATAATCTGGATGGAGGTTATATATTCATACAGGTTATTTATACAGGAATATATAATCTGGATGGAGGTTATATATTCATACAGGTTATTTATACAGGAATATATAATCTGGATGGAGGTTATATATTCATACAGGTTATTTATACAGGAATATATAACCTGGTTGGAGGTTATATATTCATACAGGTTATTTATACAGGAATATATAACCTGGTTGGAGGTTATATATTCATACAGGTTATTTATACAGGAATATATAATCTGGATGGAGGTTATATATTCATACAGGTTATTTATACAGGAATATATAATTTGGATGGAGGTTATATATTCATCCAGGTTATTTATCCAGGAATATATAATTTGGATGGAGGTTATATATTCATACAGGTTATTTATACAGGAATATATAATCTGGATGGAGGTTATATATTCATACAGGTTATTTATACAGGAATATATAATTTGGATGGAGGTTATATATTCATCCAGGTTATTTATACAGGAATATATAATCTGGATGGAGGTTATATATTCATACAGGTTATTTATACAGGAATATATAATTTGGATGGAGGTTATATATTCATCCAGGTTATTTATACAGGAATATATAATCTGGATGGAGGTTATATATTCATCCAGGTTATTTATACAGGAATATATAATCTGGATGGAGGTTATATATTCATACAGGTTATTTATACAGGAATATATAATTTGGATGGAGGTTATATATTCATCCAGGTTATTTATCCAGGAATATATAATCTGGATGGAGGTTATATATTCATACAGGTTATTTATACAGGAATATATAATTTGGATGGAGGTTATATATTCATCCAGGTTATTTATACAGGAATATATAATTTGGATGGAGGTTATATATTCATACAGGTTATTTATACAGGAATATGTAATCTGGATGGAGGTTATATATTCATCCAGGTTATTTATACAGGAATATATAATTTGGATGGAGGTTATATATTCATCCAGGTTATTTATCCAGGAATATATAATTTGGATGGAGGTTATATATTAATACAGGTTATTTATACAGGAATATGTAATCTGGATGGAGGTTATATATTCATCCAGGTTATTTATACAGGAATATATAATTTGGATGGAGGTTATACATTCATCCAGGTTATTTATACAGGAATATATAATCTGGATGGAGGTTATATATTCATACAGGTTATTTATACAGGAATATATATTCTGGTTGGAGGTTATATATTCATCCAGGTTATTTATACAGGAATATATATTCTGGATGGAGGTTATATATTCATCCAGGTTATTTATACAGGAATATATATTCTGGATGGAGGTTATATATTCATACAGGTTATTTATACAGGAATATATATTCTGGATGGAGGTTATATATTCATCCAGGTTATTTATACAGGAATATATATTCTGGATGGAGGTTATATATTCATACAGGTTATTTATACAGGAATATATATTCTGGATGGAGGTTATATATTCATCCAGGTTATTTATACAGGAATATATAATCTGGATGGAGGTTATATATTCATCCAGGTTATTTATACAGGAATATATAATCTGGATGGAGGTTATATATTCATACAGGTTATTTATACAGGAATATGTAATCTGGATGGAGGTTATATATTCATACAGGTTATTTATACAGGAATATGTAATCTGGATGGAGGTTATATATTCATCCAGGTTATTTATACAGGAATATATAATCTGGATGGAGGTTATATATTCATACAGGTTATTTATACAGGAATATATAATCTGGATGGAGGTTATATATTCATCCAGGTTATTTATACAGGAATATGTAATCTGGATGGAGGTTATATATTCATCCAGGTTATTTATACAGGAATATATAATCTGGATGGAGGTTATATATTCATGCAGGTTATTTATACAGGAATATGTAATCTGGATGGAGGTTATATATTCATACAGGTTATTTATACAGGAATATATAATCTGGATGGAGGTTATATATTCATACAGGTTATTTATACAGGAATATATAATCTGGATGGAGGTTATATATTCATACAGGTTATTTATACAGGAATATATAATCTGGATGGAGGTTATATATTCATCCAGGTTATTTATACAGGAATATGTAATCTGGATGGAGGTTATATATTCATCCAGGTTATTTATACAGGAATATATAATCTGGATGGAGGTTATATATTCATACAGGTTATTTATACAGGAATATATAATCTGGATGGAGGTTATATATTCATACAGGTTATTTATACAGGAATATATAACCTGGTTGGAGGTTATATATTCATCCAGGTTATTTATACAGGAATATATAATCTGGATGGAGGTTATATATTCATACAGGTTATTTATACAGGAATATTTAATCTGGATGGAGGTTATATATTCATACAGGTTATTTATACAGGAATATATAACCTGGTTGGAGGTTATATATTCATCCAGGTTATTTATACAGGAATATATAATCTGGATGGAGGTTATATATTCATACAGGTTATTTATACAGGAATATATAATCTGGATGGAGGTTATATATTCATCCAGGTTATTTATACAGGAATATATAATCTGGATGGAGGTTATACATTCATCCAGGTTATTTATACAGGAATATATAATCTGGATGGAGGTTATACATTCATCCAGGTTATTTATACAGGAATATATAATCTGGATGGAGGTTATACATTCATCCAGGTTATTTATACAGGAATATATAATCTGGATGGAGGTTATACATTCATCCAGGTTATTTATACAGGAATATATAACCTGGTTGGAGGTTATATATTCATACAGGTTATTTATACAGGAATATATAATCTGGATGGAGGTTATATATTCATACAGGTTATTTATACAGGAATATATAATCTGGTTGGAGGTTATATATTCATACAGGTTATTTATACAGGAATATATAATCTGGTTGGAGGTTATATATTCATACAGGTTATTTATACAGGAATATATAATCTGGATGGAGGTTATATATTCATACAGGTTATTTATACAGGAATATATAACCTGGTTGGAGGTTATATATTCATACAGGTTATTTATACAGGAATATATAATCTGGATGGAGGTTATATATTCATACAGGTTATTTATACAGGAATATATAATCTGGTTGGAGGTTATATATTCATACAGGTTATTTATACAGGAATATATAACCTGGTTGGAGGTTATATATTCATACAGGTTATTTATACAGGAATATATAACCTGGATGGAGGTTATATATTCATACAGGTTATTTATACAGGAATATATAATCTGGTTGGAGGTTATATATTCATACAGGTTATTTATACAGGAATATATAACCTGGATGGAGGTTATATATTCATACAGGTTATTTATACAGGAATATATAATCTGGATGGAGGTTATATATTCATACAGGTTATTTATACAGGAATATATAACCTGGTTGGAGGTTATATATTCATACAGGTTATTTATACAGGAATATTTAATCTGGATGGAGGTTATATATTCATACAGGTTATTTATACAGGAATATATAACCTGGTTGGAGGTTATGTATTCATCCAGGTTATTTATACAGGAATATATAATCTGGTTGGAGGTTATACATTCATCCAGGTTATTTATACAGGAATATATAATCTGGATGGAGGTTATACATTCATCCAGGTTATTTATACAGGAATATATAACCTGGTTGGAGGTTATATATTCATACAGGTTATTTATACAGGAATATATAATCTGGATGGAGGTTATACATTCATCCAGGTTATTTATACAGGAATATATAACCTGGTTGGAGGTTATATATTCATACAGGTTATTTATACAGGAATATATAATCTGGATGGAGGTTATATATTCATACAGGTTATTTATACAGGAATATATAACCTGGTTGGAGGTTATATATTCATACAGGTTATTTATACAGGAATATTTAATCTGGATGGAGGTTATGTATTCATACAGGTTATTTATACAGGAATATATAATCTGGTTGGAGGTTATATATTCATACAGGTTATTTATACAGGAATATATAACCTGGTTGGAGGTTATATATTCATACAGGTTATTTATACAGGAATATATAATCTGGATGGAGGTTATATATTCATACAGGTTATTTATACAGGAATATTTAATCTGGATGGAGGTTATGTATTCATACAGGTTATTTATACAGGAATATATAATCTGGTTGGAGGTTATATATTCATACAGGTTATTTATACAGGAATATATAACCTGGTTGGAGGTTATATATTCATACAGGTTATTTATACAGGAATATATAACCTGGATGGAGGTTATATATTCATACAGGTTATTTATACAGGAATATATAATCTGGTTGGAGGTTATATATTCATACAGGTTATTTATACAGGAATATATAACCTGGATGGAGGTTATATATTCATACAGGTTATTTATACAGGAATATATAATCTGGATGGAGGTTATATATTCATACAGGTTATTTATACAGGAATATATAATCTGGATGGAGGTTATATATTCATCCAGGTTATTTATACAGGAATATTTAATCTGGATGGAGGTTATATATTCATACAGGTTATTTATACAGGAATATTTAATCTGGATGGAGGTTATATATTCATCCAGGTTATTTATACAGGAATATATAATCTGGTTGGAGGTTATATATTCATACAGGTTATTTATACAGGAATATATAATCTGGTTGGAGGTTATACATTCATCCAGGTTATTTATACAGGAATATATAATCTGGATGGAGGTTATATATTCATACAGGTTATTTATACAGGAATATATAACCTGGTTGGAGGTTATATATTCATCCAGGTTATTTATACAGGAATATATAATCTGGATGGAGGTTATATATTCATACAGGTTATTTATACAGGAATATTTAATCTGGATGGAGGTTATGTATTCATACAGGTTATTTATACAGGAATATATAACCTGGTTGGAGGTTATATATTCATCCAGGTTATTTATACAGGAATATATAATCTGGATGGAGGTTATATATTCATCCAGGTTATTTATACAGGAATATATAATCTGGATGGAGGTTATATATTCATACAGGTTATTTATACAGGAATATATAACCTGGTTGGAGGTTATATATTCATCCAGGTTATTTATACAGGAATATATAATCTGGATGGAGGTTATATATTCATCCAGGTTATTTATACAGGAATATATAATCTGGATGGAGGTTATATATTCATCCAGGTTATTTATACAGGAATATTTAATCTGGATGGAGGTTATATATTCATACAGGTTATTTATACAGGAATATATAATCTGGATGGAGGTTATATATTCATACAGGTTATTTATACAGGAATATATAATCTGGATGGAGGTTATATATTCATACAGGTTATTTATCCAGGAATATATAATCTGGATGGAGGTTATATATTCATCCAGATTATTTATACAGGAATATATAACCTGGATGGAGGTTATATATTCATCCAGATTATTTATACAGGAATATATAATCTGGTTGGAGGTTATATATTCATACAGGTTATTTATCCAGGAATATATAATCTGGATGGAGGTTATATATTCATCCAGGTTATTTATACAGGAATATATAATCTGGATGGAGGTTATATATTCATCCAGGTTATTTATACATGAATATTTAATCTGGATGGAGGTTATATATTCATACAGGTTATTTATACAGGAATATATAATCTGGATGGAGGTTATATATTCATACAGGTTATTTATACAGGAATATATAATCTGGATGGAGGTTATATATTCATACAGGTAATTTATACAGGAATATATAATCTGGATGGAGGTTATATATTCATACAGGTAATTTATACAGGAATATATAATCTGGATGGAGGTTATATATTCATACAGGTTATTTATACAGGAATATATAATCTGGATGGAGGTTATATATTCATACAGGTTATTTATACAGGAATATGTAATCTGGATGGAGGTTATATATTCATACAGGTAATTTATACAGGAATATATAACCTGGTTGGAGGTTATATATTCATACAGGTTATTTATACAGGAATATATAACCTGGTTGGAGGTTATATATTCATACAGGTTATTTATACAGGAATATATAACCTGGTTGGAGGTTATATATTCATACAGGAATATATAACCTGGTTGGAGGTTATATATTCATACAGGTTATTTATACAGGAATATTTAATCTGGATGGAGGTTATATATTCATACAGGTTATTTATCCAGGAATATATAATCTGGATGGAGGTTATATATTCATACAGGTTATTTATACAGGAATATATAATCTGGATGGAGGTTATATATTCATACAGGTTATTTATCCAGGAATATATAATCTGGATGGAGGTTATATATTCATACAGGTTATTTATACAGGAATATATAATCTGGATGGAGGTTATATATTCATACAGGTTATTTATACAGGAATATATAATCTGGATGGAGGTTATATATTCATACAGGTAATTTATACAGGAATACATAACCTGGTTGGAGGTTATATATTCATACAGGTTATTTATACAGGAATATATAACCTGGTTGGAGCTTATATATTCATACAGGTTATTTATACAGGAATATATAACCTGGTTGGAGGTTATATATTCATACAGGAATATATAACCTGGTTGGAGGTTATATATTCATACAGGTTATTTATACAGGAATATTTAATCTGGATGGAGGTTATATATTCATACAGGTTATTTATCCAGGAATATATAATCTGGATGGAGGTTATATATTCATACAGGTTATTTATACAGGAATATTTAATCTGGATGGAGGTTATATATTCATACAGGTTATTTATCCAGGAATATATAATCTGGATGGAGGTTATATATTCATACAGGTTATTTATACAGGAATATATAATCTGGATGGAGGTTATATATTCATACAGGTTATTTATACAGGAATATTTAATCTGGATGGAGGTTATATATTCATACAGGTTATTTATACAGGAATATATAATCTGGATGGAGGTTATATATTCATACAGGTTATTTATCCAGGAATATGTAATCTGGATGGAGGTTATATATTCATACAGGTTATTTATACAGGAATATATAATCTGGATGGAGGTTATATATTCATACAGGTTATTTATACAGGAATATTTAATCTGGATGGAGGTTATATATTCATACAGGTTATTTATACAGGAATATATAATCTGGATGGAGGTTATATATTCATACAGGTTATTTATCCAGGAATATGTAATCTGGATGGAGGTTATATATTCATACAGGTTATTTATACAGGAATATTTAATCTGGATGGAGGTTATATATTCATACAGGTTATTTATCCAGGAATATGTAATCTGGATGGAGGTTATATATTCATACAGGTTATTTATACAGGAATATATAATCTGGATGGAGGTTATATATTCATACAGGTTATTTATACAGGAATATATAATCTGGATGGAGGTTATATATTCATACAGGTTATTTATACAGGAATATATAATCTGGATGGAGGTTATATATTCATCCAGGTTATTTATACAGGAATATATAATCTGGATGGAGGTTATACATTCATCCAGGTTATTTATACAGGAATATATAATCTGGATGGAGGTTATACATTCACCCAGGTTATTTATACAGGAATATATAATCTGGATGGAGGTTATACATTCATCCAGGTTATTTATACAGGAATATATAATCTGGATGGAGGTTATATATTCATCCAGGTTATTTATACAGGAATATATAATCTGGATGGAGGTTATATATTCATCCAGGTTATTTATACAGGAATATATAATCTGGATGGAGGTTATATATTCATCCAGGTTATTTATACAGGAATATATAACCTGGTTGGAGGTTATATATTCATACAGGTTATTTATACAGGAATATTTAATCTGGATGGAGGTTATATATTCATACAGGTTATTTATACAGGAATATTTAATCTGGATGGAGGTTATATATTCATACAGGTTATTTATACAGGAATATTTAATCTGGATGGAGGTTATATATTCATACAGGTTATTTATACAGGAATATATAACCTGGTTGGAGGTTATATATTCATCCAGGTTATTTATACAGGAATATATAATCTAGATGGAGGTTATATATTCATACAGGTTATTTATACAGGAATATATAACCTGGTTGGAGGTTATATATTCATACAGGTTATTTATACAGGAATATATAACCTGGTTGGAGGTTATATATTCATACAGGTTATTTATACAGGAATATATAACCTGGTTGGAGGTTATATATTCATCCAGGTTATTTATACAGGAATATATAATCTGGATGGAGGTTATATATTCATACAGGTTATTTATACAGGAATATATAATCGGGATGGAGGTTATATATTCATACAGGTTATTTATACAGGAATATATAATCTGGATGGAGGTTATATATTCATACAGGTTATTTATACAGGAATATATAATCGGGATGGAGGTTATATATTCATACAGGTTATTTATACAGGAATATATAATCTGGATGGAGGTTATATATTCATACAGGTTATTTATACAGGAATATATAACCTGGTTGGAGGTTATATATTCATCCAGGTTATTTATACAGGAATATATAATCTGGATGGAGGTTATATATTCATACAGGTTATTTATACAGGAATATATAATCGGGATGGAGGTTATATATTCATACAGCTAATTTATACAGGAATATATAATCTGGATGGAGGTTATATATTCATACAGGTTATTTATACAGGAATATATAATCGGGATGGAGGTTATATATTCATACAGGTTATTTATACAGGAATATATAATCTGGATGGAGGTTATATATTCATACAGGTTATTTATACAGGAATATTTAATCTGGTTGGAGGTTATATATTCATACAGGTTATTTATACAGGAATATATAACCTGGTTGGAGGTTATATATTCATCCAGGTTATTTATACAGGAATATTTAATCTGGTTGGAGGTTATATATTCATACAGGTTATTTATACAGGAATATATAATATGGATGGAGGTTATATATTCATACAGGTTATTTATACAGGAATATATAACCTGGTTGGAGGTTATATATTCATACAGGTTATTTATACAGGAATATATAACCTGGTTGGAGGTTATATATTCATACAGGTTATTTATACAGGAATATATAACCTGGTTGGAGGTTATATATTCATACAGGTTATTTATACAGGAATATATAACCTGGTTGGAGGTTATATATTCATACAGGTTATTTATACAGGAATATATAACCTGGTTGGAGGTTATATATTCATACAGGTTATTTATACAGGAATATATAACCTGGTTGGAGGTTATATATTCATACAGGTTATTTATACAGGAATATATAACCTGGTTGGAGGTTATATATTCATCCAGGTTATTTATACAGGAATATATAATCTGGATGGAGGTTATATATTCATACAGGTTATTTATACAGGAATATATAATCGGGATGGAGGTTATATATTCATACAGGTTATTTATACAGGAATATATAATCTGGATGGAGGTTATATATTCATACAGGTTATTTATACAGGAATATATAATCTGGATGGAGGTTATATATTCATACAGGTTATTTATACAGGAATATATAACCTGGTTGGAGGTTATATATTCATACAGGTTATTTATACAGGAATATATAATCTGGATGGAGGTTATATATTCATCCAGATTATTTATACAGGAATATATAATCTGGATGGAGGTTATATATTCATACAGGTTATTTATACAGGAATATATAATCTGGATGGAGGTTATATATTCATACAGGTTATTTATACAGGAATATATAATCGGGATGGAGGTTATATATTCATACAGGTTATTTATACAGGAATATATAATCTGGATGGAGGTTATATATTCATACAGGTTATTTATACAGGAATATATAATCTGGATGGAGGTTATATATTCATACAGGTTATTTATACAGGAATATATAACCTGGTTGGAGGTTATATATTCATACAGGTTATTTATACAGGAATATATAATCTGGATGGAGGTTATACATTCATCCAGGTTATTTATACAGGAATATATAATCTGGATGGAGGTTATACATTCATCCAGGTTATTTATACAGGAATATATAATCTGGATGGAGGTTATATATTCATACAGGTTATTTATACAGGAATATATAATCTGGATGGAGGTTATATATTCATACAGGTTATTTATACAGGAATATATAACCTGGTTGGAGGTTATATATTCATCCAGGTTATTTATACAGGAATATATAATCTGGATGGAGGTTATACATTCATCCAGGTTATTTATACAGGAATATTTAATCTGGATGGAGGTTATATATTCATCCAGGTTATTTATACAGGAATATTTAATCTGGATGGAGGTTATATATTCATCCAGGTTATTTATACAGGAATATTTAATCTGGATGGAGGTTATATATTCATACAGGTTATTTATCCAGGAATATATAATCTGGATGGAGGTTATATATTCATACAGGTTATTTATACAGGAATATATAATCTGGATGGAGGTTATATATTCATCCAGGTTATTTATACAGGAATATATAATCTGGATGGAGGTTATACATTCATCCAGGTTATTTATACAGGAATATTTAATCTGGATGGAGGTTATATATTCATCCAGGTTATTTATACAGGAATATGTAATCTGGATGGAGGTTATATATTCATCCAGGTTATTTATACAGGAATATTTAATCTGGATGGAGGTTATATATTCATCCAGGTTATTTATACAGGAATATATAATCTGGATGGAGGTTATATATTCATACAGGTTATTTATACAGGAATATATAATCTGGATGGAGGTTATATATTCATACAGGTTATTTATACAGGAATATATAATCTGGATGGAGGTTATATATTCATACAGGTTATTTATACAGGAATATATAATCTGGATGGAGGTTATATATTCATACAGGTTATTTATACAGGAATATTTAATCTGGATGGAGGTTATATATTCATCCAGGTTATTTATACAGGAATATGTAATCTGGATGGAGGTTATATATTCATCCAGGTTATTTATACAGGAATATATAATCTGGATGGAGGTTATATATTCATACAGGTTATTTATACAGGAATATATAATCTGGATGGAGGTTATATATTCATACAGGTTATTTATACAGGAATATATAACCTGGTTGGAGGTTATATATTCATCCAGGTTATTTATACAGGAATATATAATCTGGATGGAGGTTATACATTCATCCAGGTTATTTATACAGGAATATTTAATCTGGATGGAGGTTATATATTCATCCAGGTTATTTATACAGGAATATTTAATCTGGATGGAGGTTATATATTCATCCAGGTTATTTATACAGGAATATTTAATCTGGATGGAGGTTATATATTCATACAGGTTATTTATCCAGGAATATATAATCTGGATGGAGGTTATATATTCATACAGGTTATTTATACAGGAATATATAATCTGGATGGAGGTTATATATTCAACCAGGTTATTTATACAGGAATATATAATCTGGATGGAGGTTATACATTCATCCAGGTTATTTATACAGGAATATATAATCTGGATGGAGGTTATATATTCATACAGGTTATTTATACAGGAATATTTAATCTGGATGGAGGTTATATATTCATCCAGGTTATTTATACAGGAATATTTAATCTGGATGGAGGTTATATATTCATCCAGGTTATTTATACAGGAATATGTAATCTGGATGGAGGTTATATATTCATCCAGGTTATTTATACAGGAATATATAATCTGGATGGAGGTTATATATTCATCCAGGTTATTTATCCAGGAATATATAATCTGGATGGAGGTTATATATTCATCCAGGTTATTTATACAGGAATATATAATCTGGATGGAGGTTATATATTCATACAGGTTATTTATACAGGAATATATAACCTGGTTGGAGGTTATACATTCATCCAGGTTATTTATACAGGAATATATAATCTGGATGGAGGTTATACATTCATCCAGGTTATTTATACAGGAATATATAATCTGGATGGAGGTTATATATTCATACAGGTTATTTATACAGGAATATATAATCTGGATGGAGGTTATATATTCATACAGGTTATTTATACAGGAATATATAATCTGGATGGAGGTTATATATTCATACAGGTTATTTATACAGGAATATATAACCTGGTTGGAGGTTATATATTCATCCAGGTTATTTATACAGGAATATATAATCTGGATGGAGGTTATATATTCATACAGGTTATTTATACAGGAATATATAATCTGGATGGAGGTTATATATTCATACAGGTTATTTATACAGGAATATATAATCTGGATGGAGGTTATATATTCATACAGGTTATTTATACAGGAATATATAACCTGGTTGGAGGTTATATATTCATCCAGGTTATTTATACAGGAATATATAATCTGGATGGAGGTTATATATTCATACAGGTTATTTATACAAGAATATGTAATCTGGATGGAGGTTATATATTCATACAGGTTATTTATACAGGAATATTTAATCTGGATGGAGGTTATATATTCATACAGGTTATTTATACAGGAATATTTAATCTGGATGGAGGTTATATATTCATACAGGTTATTTATACATGAATATGTAATCTGGATGGAGGTTATATATTCATACAGGTTATTTATACATGAATATGTAATCTGGATGGAGGTTATATATTCATACAGGTTATTTATACAGGAATATTTAATCTGGATGGAGGTTATATATTCATACAGGTTATTTATACAGGAATATATAATCTGGATGGAGGTTATATATTCATACAGGTTATTTATACAGGAATATATAATCTGGATGGAGGTTATATATTCATCCAGGTTATTTATCCAGGAATATATAATCTGGATGGAGGTTATATATTCATCCAGGTTATTTATACAGGAATATGTAATCTGGATGGAGGTTATATATTCATACAGGTTATTTATCCAGGAATATATAATATGGATGGAGGTTATATATTCATACAGGTTATTTATACAGGAATATATAATCTGGATGGAGGTTATATATTCATACAGGTTATTTATACAGGAATATATAATCTGGATGGAGGTTATATATTCATACAGGTTATTTATACAGGAATATATAATCTGGATGGAGGTTATATATTCATACAGGTTATTTATACAGGAATATATAACCTGGTTGGAGGTTATATATTCATACAGGTTATTTATACAGGAATATATAATCTGGATGGAGGTTATATATTCATACAGGTTATTTATACAGGAATATATAATCTGGATGGAGGTTATATATTAATACAGGTTATTTATACAGGAATATATAATCTGGATGGAGGTTATATATTCATACAGGTTATTTATACAGGAATATATAATCTGGATGGAGGTTATATATTCATACAGGTTATTTATACAGGAATATGTAATCTGGATGGAGGTTATATATTCATACAGGTTATTTATACAGGAATATGTAATCTGGATGGAGGTTATATATTCATACAGGTAATTTATACAGGAATATATAACCTGGTTGGAGGTTATATATTCATACAGGTTATTTATACAGGAATATATAACCTGGTTGGAGGTTATATATTCATACAGGAATATATAACCTGGTTGGAGGTTATATATTCATACAGGTTATTTATACAGGAATATATAATCTGGATGGAGGTTATATATTCATACAGGTTATTTATCCAGGAATATATAATCTGGATGGAGGTTATATATTCATGCAGGTTATTTATACAGGAATATATAATCTGGATGGAGGTTATATATTCATACAGGTTATTTATACAGGAATATATAACCTGGTTGGAGGTTATATATTCATACAGGTTATTTATACAGGAATATATAATCTGGATGGAGGTTATATATTCATACAGGTTATTTATACAGGAATATATAATCTGGATGGAGGTTATATATTAATACAGGTTATTTATACAGGAATATATAATCTGGATGGAGGTTATATATTCATACAGGTTATTTATACAGGAATATATAATCTGGATGGAGGTTATATATTCATACAGGTTATTTATACAGGAATATGTAATCTGGATGGAGGTTATATATTCATACAGGTTATTTATACAGGAATATGTAATCTGGATGGAGGTTATATATTCATACAGGTAATTTATACAGGAATATATAACCTGGTTGGAGGTTATATATTCATACAGGTTATTTATACAGGAATATATAACCTGGTTGGAGGTTATATATTCATACAGGAATATATAACCTGGTTGGAGGTTATATATTCATACAGGTTATTTATACAGGAATATATAATCTGGATGGAGGTTATATATTCATACAGGTTATTTATCCAGGAATATATAATCTGGATGGAGGTTATATATTCATGCAGGTTATTTATACAGGAATATATAATCTGGATGGAGGTTATATATTCATACAGGTTATTTATACAGGAATTTATAATCTGGATGGAGGTTATATATTCATGCAGGTTATTTATACAGGAATATATAATCTGGATGGAGGTTATATATTCATACAGGTTATTTATACAGGAATTTATAATCTGGATGGAGGTTATATATTCATGCAGGTTATTTATACAGGAATATGTAATCTGGATGGAGGTTATATATTCATACAGGTTATTTATACAGGAATTTATAATCTGGATGGAGGTTATATATTCATACAGGTTATTTATACAGGAATATATAATCTGGATGGAGGTTATATATTCATACAGGTTATGTATACAGGAATATGTAATCTGGATGGAGGTTATATATTCATACAGGTTATTTATACAGGAATTTATAATCTGGATGGAGGTTATATATTCATACAGGTTATTTATACAGGAATTTATAATCTGGATGGAGGTTATATATTCATACAGGTTATTTATACAGGAATATATAATCTGGATGGAGGTTATATATTCATACAGGTTATGTATACAGGAATATATAATCTGGATGGAGGTTATATATTCATACAGGTTATGTATACAGGAATATGTAATCTGGATGGAGGTTATATATTCATCCAGGTTATTTATACAGGAATTTATAATCTGGATGGAGGTTATATATTCATACAGGTTATTTATACAGGAATTTATAATCTGGATGGAGGTTATATATTCATACAGGTTATTTATACAGGAATATGTAATCTGGATGGAGGTTATATATTCATACAGGTTATTTATACAGGAATATGTAATCTGGATGGAGGTTATATATTCATACAGGTTATTTATACAGGAATTTATAATCTGGTTGGAGGTTATATATTCATACAGGTTATTTATACAGGAATATGTAATCGGGATGGAGGTTATATATTCATACAGGTTATTTATACAGGAATATGTAATCTGGATGGAGGTTATATATTCATACAGGTTATTTATACAGGAATATGTAATCTGGATGGAGGTTATATATTCATACAGGTTATTTATACAGGAATATATAACCTGGTTGGAGGTTATATATTCATACAGGTTATTTATACAGGAATTTATAATCTGGTTGGAGGTTATATATTCATACAGGTTATTTATACAGGAATATGTAATCTGGATGGAGGTTATATATTCATACAGGTTATTTATACAGGAATATGTAATCTGGATGGAGGTTATATATTCATACAGGTTATTTATACAGGAATATGTAATCTGGATGGAGGTTATATATTCATACAGGTTATTTATACAGGAATTTATAATCTGGTTGGAGGTTATATATTCATACAGGTTATTTATACAGGAATATGTAATCGGGATGGAGGTTATATATTCATACAGGTTATTTATACAGGAATTTATAATCTGGTTGGAGGTTATATATTCATACAGGTTATTTATACAGGAATATGTAATCTGGATGGAGGTTATATATTCATACAGGTTATTTATACAGGAATTTATAATCTGGATGGAGGTTATATATTCATACAGGTTATTTATACAGGAATATGTAATCTGGATGGAGGTTATATATTCATACAGGTTATTTATACAGGAATTTATAATCTGGATGGAGGTTATATATTCATACAGGTTATTTATACAGGAATATGTAATCTGGATGGAGGTTATATATTCATACAGGTTATTTATACAGGAATATGTAATCTGGATGGAGGTTATATATTCATACAGGTTATTTATACAGGAATTTATAATCTGGATGGAGGTTATATATTCATACAGGTTATTTATACAGGAATATATAATCTGGTTGGAGGTTATATATTCATACAGGTTATTTATACAGGAATTTATAATCTGGATGGAGGTTATATATTCATACAGGTTATTTATACAGGAATATATAATCTGGTTGGAGGTTATATATTCATACAGGTTATTTATACAGGAATATGTAATCTGGATGGAGGTTATATATTCATACAGGTTATTTATACAGGAATTTATAATCTGGTTGGAGGTTATATATTCATACAGGTTATTTATACAGGAATATGTAATCTGGATGGAGGTTATATATTCATACAGGTTATTTATACAGGAATATGTAATCGGGATGGAGGTTATATATTCATACAGGTTATTTATACAGGAATATGTAATCTGGTTGGAGGTTATATATTCATACAGGTTATTTATACAGGAATATGTAATCTGGATGGAGGTTATATATTCATACAGGTTATTTATACAGGAATTTATAATCTGGATGGAGGTTATATATTCATACAGGTTATTTATACAGGAATATGTAATCTGGATGGAGGTTATATATTCATACAGGTTATTTATACAGGAATATGTAATCTGGATGGAGGTTATATATTCATACAGGTTATTTATACAGGAATTTATAATCTGGTTGGAGGTTATATATTCATACAGGTTATTTATACAGGAATATGTAATCTGGATGGAGGTTATATATTCATACAGGTTATTTATACAGGAATATGTAATCTGGATGGAGGTTATATATTCATACAGGTTATTTATACAGGAATATGTAATCTGGATGGAGGTTATATATTCATACAGGTTATTTATACAGGAATATGTAATCGGGATGGAGGTTATATATTCATACAGGTTATTTATACAGGAATATGTAATCGGGATGGAGGTTATATATTCATACAGGTTATTTATACAGGAATATGTAATCTGGTTGGAGGTTATATATTCATCCAGGTTATTTATACAGGAATATGTAATCTGGATGGAGGTTATATATTCATACAGGTTATTTATACAGGAATATGTAATCTGGATGGAGGTTATATATTCATACAGGTTATTTATACAGGAATTTATAATCTGGTTGGAGGTTATATATTCATACAGGTTATTTATACAGGAATATGTAATCTGGATGGAGGTTATATATTCATCCAGGTTATTTATACAGGAATATGTAATCTGGATGGAGGTTATATATTCATACAGGTTATTTATACAGGAATTTATAATCTGGTTGGAGGTTATATATTCATACAGGTTATTTATACAGGAATATGTAATCTGGATGGAGGTTATATATTCATACAGGTTATTTATACAGGAATATTTAACCTGGTTGGAGGTTATATATATTCATCCAGGTTATTTATACAGGAATATATAATCTGGTTGGAGGTTATATATTCATACAGGTTATTTATACAGGAATTTATAATCTGGATGGAGGTTATATATTCATACAGGTTATTTATACAGGAATATATAACCTGGTTGGAGGTTATATATTCATACAGGTTATTTATACAGGAATTTATAATCTGGATGGAGGTTATATATTCATACAGGTTATTTATACAGGAATTTATAATCTGGATGGAGGTTATATATTCATACAGGTTATTTATACAGGAATATATAACCTGGTTGGAGGTTATATATTCATACAGGTTATTTATACAGGAATTTATAATCTGGTTGGAGGTTATATATTCATACAGGTTATTTATACAGGAATATATAACCTGGTTGGAGGTTATATATTCATACAGGTTATTTATACAGGAATTTATAATCTGGATGGAGGTTATATATTCATACAGGTTATTTATACAGGAATATATAACCTGGTTGGAGGTTATATATTCATACAGGTTATTTATACAGGAATTTATAATCTGGTTGGAGGTTATATATTCATCCAGGTTATTTATACAGGAATATGTAATCTGGATGGAGGTTATGTATTCATACAGGTTATTTATACAGGAATATATAACCTGGTTGGAGGTTATATATTCATCCAGGTTATTTATACAGGAATATGTAATCTGGATGGAGGTTATATATTCATCCAGGTTATTTATACAGGAATATGTAATCTGGATGGAGGTTATATATTCATACAGGTTATTTATACAGGAATATGTAATCTGGATGGAAGTTATATATTCATCCAGGTTATTTATACAGGAATATATAATCTGGATGGAGGTTATATATTCATCCAGGTTATTTATACAGGAATATATAATCTGGTTGGAGGTTATATATTCATCCAGGTTATTTATACAGGAATATATAATCTGGATGGAGGTTATATATTCATACAGGTTATTTATACAGGAATATATAACCTGGTTGGAGGTTATATATTCATACAGGTTATTTATACAGGAATTTATAATCTGGTTGGAGGTTATATATTCATACAGGTTATTTATACAGGAATATGTAATCTGGATGGAGGTTATATATTCATCCAGGTTATTTATACAGGAATATGTAATCTGGATGGAGGTTATGTATTCATACAGGTTATTTATACAGGAATATATAACCTGGTTGGAGGTTATATATTCATCCAGGTTATTTATACAGGAATATGTAATCTGGATGGAGGTTATATATTCATCCAGGTTATTTATACAGGAATATGTAATCTGGATGGAGGTTATATATTCATACAGGTTATTTATACAGGAATATGTAATCTGGATGGAAGTTATATATTCATCCAGGTTATTTATACAGGAATATATAATCTGGATGGAGGTTATATATTCATCCAGGTTATTTATACAGGAATATATAATCTGGTTGGAGGTTATATATTCATCCAGGTTATTTATACAGGAATATATAATCTGGATGGAGGTTATATATTCATACAGGTTATTTATCCAGGAATATATAATCTGGATGGAGGTTATATATTCATCCAGGTTATTTATCCAGGAATATATAATCTGGATGGAGGTTATATATTCATCCAGGTTATTTATCCAGGAATATTTAATGTGGATGGAGGTTATATATTCATCCAGGTTATTTATCCAGGAATATATAATCTGGATGGAGGTTATATATTCATCCAGGTTATTTATCCAGGAATATTTAATGTGGATGGAGGTTATATATTCATCCAGGTTATTTATCCAGGAATATTTAATGTGGATGGAGGTTATATATTCATCCAGGTTATTTATCCAGGAATATATAATCTGGATGGAGGTTATATATTCATCCAGGTTATTTATCCAGGAATATATAATCTGGATGGAGGTTATATATTCATCCAGGTTATTTATCCAGGAATATTTAATGTGGATGGAGGTTATATATTCATCCAGGTTATTTATCCAGGAATATGTAATCTGGTTGGAGGTTATATATTCATACAGGTTATTTATACAGGAATATATAACCTGGTTGGAGGTTATATATTCATCCAGGTTATTTATCCAGGAATATGTAATCTGGTTGGAGGTTATATATTCATACAGGTTATTTATACAGGAATATATAACCTGGTTGGAGGTTATATATTCATCCAGGTTATTTATACAGGAATTTATAATCTGGATGGAGGTTATATATTCATACAGGTTATTTATACAGGAATATATAACCTGGTTGGAGGTTATATATTCATCCAGGTTATTTATACAGGAATTTATAATCTGGATGGAGGTTATATATTCATACAGGTTATTTATACAGGAATTTATAATCTGGATGGAGGTTATATATTCATACAGGTTATTTATACAGGAATATATAACCTGGTTGGAGGTTATATATTCATACAGGTTATTTATACAGGAATTTATAATCTGGATGGAGGTTATATATTCATACAGGTTATTTATACAGGAATATATAACCTGGTTGGAGGTTATATATTCATCCAGGTTATTTATACAGGAATTTATAATCTGGATGGAGGTTATATATTCATACAGGTTATTTATACAGGAATATATAACCTGGTTGGAGGTTATATATTCATACAGGTTATTTATACAGGAATTTATAATCTGGTTGGAGGTTATATATTCATACAGGTTATTTATACAGGAATATGTAATCTGGATGGAGGTTATATATTCATCCAGGTTATTTATACAGGAATATGTAATCTGGATGGAGGTTATGTATTCATACAGGTTATTTATACAGGAATATGTAATCTGGATGGAGGTTATATATTCATCCAGGTTATTTATACAGGAATATATAATCTGGATGGAGGTTATATATTCATACAGGTTATTTATACAGGAATATGTAATCTGGATGGAGGTTATATATTCATACAGGTTATTTATACAGGAATATATAATCTGGATGGAGGTTATATATTCATCCAGGTTATTTATACAGGAATATATAATCTGGTTGGAGGTTATATATTCATCCAGGTTATTTATACAGGAATATATAATCTGGATGGAGGTTATATATTCATCCAGGTTATTTATACAGGAATATATAATCTGGATGGAGGTTATATATTCATACAGGTTATTTATACAGGAATATTTAATGTGGATGGAGGTTATATATTCATCCAGGTTATTTATCCAGGAATATATAATCTGGATGGAGGTTATATATTCATCCAGGTTATTTATCCAGGAATATTTAATGTGGATGGAGGTTATATATTCATCCAGGTTATTTATACAGGAATATGTAATCTGGATGGAGGTTATATATTCATACAGGTTATTTATACAGGAATATATAACCTGGTTGGAGGTTATATATTCATCCAGGTTATTTATACAGGAATATGTAATCTGGATGGAGGTTATATATTCATACAGGTTATTTATACAGGAATATATAATCTGGATGGAGGTTATATATTCATCCAGGTTATTTATACAGGAATATATAATCTGGATGGAGGTTATATATTCATCCAGGTTATTTATCCAGGAATATATAATCTGGATGGAGGTTATATATTCATCCAGGTTATTTATACAGGAATATATAATCTGGATGGAGGTTATATATTCATACAGGTTATTTATACAGGAATATATAATCTGGATGGAGGTTATATATTCATACAGGTTATTTATACAGGAATATATAATCTGGATGGAGGTTATATATTCATCCAGGTTATTTATACAGGAATATATAATCTGGATGGAGGTTATATATTCATACAGGTTATTTATCCAGGAATATATAATCTGGATGGAGGTTATATATTCATCCAGGTTATTTATACAGGAATATATAATCTGGATGGAGGTTATATATTCATACAGGTTATTTATACAGGAATATATAATCTGGATGGAGGTTATATATTCATACAGGTTATTTATACAGGAATATGTAATCTGGATGGAGGTTATATATTCATACAGGTTATTTATACAGGAATATATAACCTGGTTGGAGGTTATATATTCATCCAGGTTATTTATACAGGAATATGTAATCTGGATGGAGGTTATATATTCATCCAGGTTATTTATCCAGGAATATATAATCTGGATGGAGGTTATATATTCATACAGGTTATTTATACAGGAATATATAACCTGGATGGAGGTTATATATTCATACAGGTTATTTATACAGGAATATATAATCTGGATGGAGGTTATATATTCATCCAGGTTATTTATACAGGAATATATAATCTGGATGGAGGTTATATATTCATACAGGTTATTTATACAGGAATATATAACCTGGATGGAGGTTATATATTCATACAGGTTATTTATACAGGAATATATAATCTGGATGGAGGTTATATATTCATCCAGGTTATTTATACAGGAATATATAATCTGGATGGAGGTTATATATTCATACAGGTTATTTATCCAGGAATATATAATCTGGATGGAGGTTATATATTCATACAGGTTATTTATACAGGAATATATAATCTGGTTGGAGGTTATATATTCATCCAGGTTATTTATACAGGAATTTATAATCTGGATGGAGGTTATATATTCATACAGGTTATTTATACAGGAATATATAATCTGGATGGAGGTTATATATTCATCCAGGTTATTTATCCAGGAATATATAATCTGGATGGAGGTTATATATTCATACAGGTTATTTATACAGGAATATATAATCTGGATGGAGGTTATATATTCATCCAGGTTATTTATACAGGAATATATAATCTGGATGGAGGTTATATATTCATACAGGTTATTTATACAGGAATATATAATCTGGATGGAGGTTATATATTCATACAGGTTATTTATCCAGGAATATATAATCTGGATGGAGGTTATATATTCATCCAGGTTATTTATACAGGAATATATAATCTGGATGGAGGTTATATATTCATACAGGTTATTTATACAGGAATATATAATCTGGATGGAGGTTATATATTCATACAGGTTATTTATACAGGAATATATAATCTGGATGGAGGTTATATATTCATACAGGTTATTTATCCAGAAATATATAACCTGGTTGGAGGTTATATATTCATACAGGTTATTTATCCAGGAATATATAATCTGGATGGAGGTTATATATTCATCCAGGTTATTTATCCAGGAATATATAATCTGGATGGAGGTTATATATTCATCCAGGTTATTTATACAGGAATATATAATCTGGATGGAGGTTATATATTCATACAGGTTATTTATCCAGGAATATATAATCTGGATGGAGGTTATATATTCATCCAGGTTATTTATACAGGAATATGTAATCTGGATGGAGGTTATATATTCATCCAGGTTATTTATCCAGAAATATATAATCTGGATGGAGGTTATATATTCATCCAGGTTATTTATCCAGAAATATATAATCTGGATGGAGGTTATATATTCATACAGGTTATTTATCCAGAAATATATAACCTGGATGGAGGTTATATATTCATCCAGGTTATTTATCCAGAAATATATAACCTGGATGGAGGTTATATATTCTCCCTTGTCTGTTTGTTTTGCTGTCTGTTTGTCTGTCTGTCTGTTTGTTACTTGCGAAATCGAAGATTTTTCAAGTATATTGGTCGGTTGCGTTTCTATTCGTCTGTCTCTGTTTGTTTGTCACTCACCTTCAGGTCACAATTCTAAACCGATCGTCATGAAACTTCATCAAGTTGTAGAGGTCGTCACAATTGAGAAGCCTCTTGATTTTAAGGTCAACATAGGCCAAAAGGTCAACATCAGCCGAATTTCTAAAATGCTCAATTTTTATCTGATTGACTTGAAATTTTAAGAGGATTTGCATATCAGTCACTGAATTAAACCACGAAATATTTTTGGGGTCATCATAGACCAACAACTTATTTTAGGGATTTCGCAAGTAAGCGGGTACTCAAGGATATGTGTCGAGGATAAGGATTGTTACTTGGAATGGCTCACCAAGCCTCTGAAAAATATTTGGAAAGTACCTGAGAGAAAGGGCTGTGCCTCGATCTGCCCAACTACCTCTTTGATACTTGCTGAGGCAATATCGATCGATTAACAAACGTTGGGTTTTGTTATATTAACATTGAGCAGGAGGAAAGCATTAAAGATTTTGTGATTTACTTTAGCAAGCTTTGAACTGACTCTCTGCTCACTTTCACTCTTTCATTCCTCTTTTCTCCCACCTCTGGAACAAACTCCCTCACTGTCTTCAATCCCACTCCTCCCTCCAGGTTTTTAAAACAGATTTTCACCACCATCCCCGTTTATTCACGCCAGATCCACTTTTTTGAAATGCCAACTTCTTTCCTGGAAGTCCTTGCAGTGTCCATGTGTTTTATACTTCTCCCACTCCTCCCCTCCCCCCTTCCCACGTCTCCTCCCCCCAGCCCTCTCCCTCCCACACATTCCCGATGTCCCTGCTCTCAAATGTTGTCCTTGTGTGCTTCCCCTTCTCTCCCCACTCCCATGCCTCCTCCCCCCAGCCCTCTCCCTCCCACACATTCCCGATGTCCCTGCTCTCAAATGTTGTCCTTGTGTGCTTCCCCCTCTCTCCCCATTCCCATGCCTTCTCCCCCCCAGCCCCCCTTCTCACACCCCTCCCCCCCAACACCCCCCATCCCCACATCTCCTCCCCCCAAGCCCTCTCCATCCCACACATTCCCGATGTCCCTGCTCTCAAATGTTGTCCTTGTGTGCTTCCCCCTCTCTCCCCATTCCCACGCATCCTCCCCCCAGCCCTCTCCCTCCCACACATTCCCGATGTCCCTGCTCTCAAATGTTGTCCTTGTGTGCTTCCCCTTCTCTCCCCACTCCCATGCCTCCTCCCCCCAGCCCTCTCCCTCCCACACATTCCCGATGTCCCTGCTCTCAAATGTTGTCCTTGTGTGCTTCCCCCTCTCTCCCCATTCCCATGCCTTCTCCCCCCCAGCCCCCCTTCTCACACCCCTCCCCCCCCAACACCCCCCATCCCCACGCCTCCTCTCCCCAAGCCCTCTCCCTCCCACAGATCTCCCGATGTCCCTGCTCTCAAATGTTTTCCTTGTGTGCTTCCCCCTCTCTCCCCATCTTGTCTACCGTTACCCTTATTATATGTTTTATGTGTCCGTTTTTTTTTGTGATTAATGTCAGCTCTTTCACGAGCCTCGATCTTGTGTGCAACAAAAAACAAAAAAAAAAACTGAAATGCAACTCAAAAGTATAAAATAATTTTGTTGCATTTCTTGAGATAATAAGTGTTTCGGAATAATTATCAGTTGGGGATGATTTTACAATAATTTCTTTAAGATTATTGATATTTCTCTTCTTCTTTAACAGGAAGAAAACTTCTGGATGACATAAACTGTTCATTGAAACTACTGAAGATTTTTGTTGCGCTGTTGATGATCTTCTCTTTTATCATCATCACCCTGCCTTATACAAGAGAGATACTTACATCAAAAGAGCTTCCTTCATCAAAAGAGCTTCCTTCATCAAAAGGGCTGCCTCCATCAAAAGGGCTGCCTTCATCAAAAGGGCTGCCTCCATCAAAAGGGCTGCCTCCATCAAAAGAGCTTCCTTCATCAAAAGGGCTGCCTCCATCAAAAGGGCTGCCTTCATCAAAAGGGCTGCCTCCATCAAAAGGGCTGCCTCCATCAAAAGGGCTGCCTCCATCAAAAGGGCTGCCTCCATCAAAAGAGCTTCCTTCATCAAAAGGGCTGCCTCCATCAAAAGGGCTGCCTTCATCAAAAGGGCTGCCTCCATCAAAAGGGCTGCCTTCATCAAAAGGGCTGCCTTCATCAAAAGGGCTGCCTCCATCAAAAGGGCTGCCTCCATCAAAAGGGCTGCCTCCATCAAAAGAGCTTCCTTCATCAAAAGAGCTTCCTTCATCAAAAGAGCTTCCTTCATCAAAAGGGCTGCCTCCATCAAAAGGGCTGCCTCCATCAAAAGGGCTGCCTCCATCAAAAGAGCTTCCTTCATCAAAAGAGCTTCCTTCATCAAAAGGGCTGCCTCCATCAAAAGAGCTTCCTTCATCAAAAGAGCTTCCTTCATCAAAAGGGCTGCCTCCATCAAAAGAGCTTCCTTCATCAAAAGGGCTGCCTCCATCAAAAGAGCTTCCTTCATCAAAAGGGCTGCCTCCATCAAAAGAGCTTCCTTCATCAAAAGAGCTTCCTTCATCAAAAGAGCTTCCTTCATCAAAAGGGCTGCCTCCATCAAAAGAGCTTCCTTCATCAAAAGAGCTTCCTTCATCAAAAGAGCTTCCTTCATCAAAAGGGCTGCCTCCATCAAAAGAGCTTCCTTCATCAAAAGAGCTTCCTTCATCAAAAGAGCTTCCTTCATCAAAAGAGCTTCCTTCATCAAAAGGGCTGCCTCCATCAAAAGGGCTGCCTTCATCAAAAGGGCTGCCTTCATCAAAAGGGCTGCCTCCATCAAAAGGGCTGCCTTCATCAAAAGGGCTGCCTTCATCAAAAGGGCTGCCTTCATCAAAAGGGCTGCCTTCATCAAAAGGGCTGCCTCCATCAAAAGGGCTGCCTCCATCAAAAGGGCTGCCTCCATCAAAAGGGCTGCCTTCATCAAAAGGGCTGCCTTCATCAAAAGGGCTGCCTCCATCAAAAGGGCTGCCTCCATCAAAAGGGCTGCCTCCATCAAAAGAGCTTCCTTCATCAAAAGAGCTTCCTTCATCAAAAGAGCTTCCTTCATCAAAAGGGCTGCCTCCATCAAAAGGGCTGCCTTCATCAAAAGGGCTGCCTTCATCAAAAGGGCTGCCTCCATCAAAAGGGCTGCCTTCATCAAAAGGGCTGCCTTCATCAAAAGGGCTGCCTTCATCAAAAGGGCTGCCTTCATCAAAAGGGCTGCCTTCAGCAAAAGGGCTGCCTTCATCAAAAGAGCTTCCTTCATCAAAAGAGCTTCCTCCATCAAAAGAGCTTCCTTCATCAAAAGGGCTTCCTTCATCAAAAGGGCTGCCTCCATCAAAAGAGCTTCCTCCATCAAAAGAGCTTCCTCCATCAAAAGAGCTTCCTCCATCAAAAGAGCTTCCTCCATCAAAAGGGCTGCCTCCATCAAAAGGGCTGCCTCCATCAAAAGAGCTTCCTTCATCAAAAGAGCTTCCTCCATCAAAAGAGCTTCCTCCATCAAAAGAGCTTCCTCCATCAAAAGGGCTGCCTCCATCAAAAGGGCTGCCTCCATCAAAAGAGCTTCCTTCATCAAAAGAGCTTCCTGCACAAGCAACTCAAAAAAGCTAAGATCGTTTTCAGTAGATATTCTCAGATATTTCTAAAAAAACATTCGAATAAGCAAAAAAACCCACTTGTGCTCACTGGTGCGTCGCACACTTTGGGGCCATTGAGTGTACCATTGATTCAATGACCACGAGGTTGGACTTTTGCTCATATATAGCATTGTTTTGTGTTACTGATGAACTGATAACTTTTATTTGTATTTCGACCCATTTAACTTTTTGTGTTGAATAGTTGAGAGACAAGTCAGCACACCAACTAACATTTTAGGAACGATTGGCTATTGTTGTTGTTGTTGTTGTTGTTGTTGTTGTTGTTGTATTGCCCCGGACAGTTCTTTCGAACCAGAAACAAACAGTTGGCATGGAGTCAGCCGATCGATCTCGCAGAAGTGACCCAGAGATCCCCTACATCCAGCATGATGTACCCCCACCTTCACGAAGTCAGCGTCATGACAGAGTGAGAGAGAGAGACAAAAAAATATTCCCTTTCCAAGGCCATTTTCCCTGCTAGAGCAGGGGTTAGCCTTGCGGGCTCCATGACAATCAGCATGGTTCCCTTTTTGAGGCAATGTTTTTATGGCCGGATGCCCTTCCTGACACCAACCCTTTAGTCGCCTCTTACGACACGCAGGGATACGGTGTCACCTATTCTAAACCGGGGCACACACCGGCACATTCATCCCAGCAAGCGGGTACTCAATTTGCCGACCTCGGATGAATGACAGGGTGTCAACTCCCACTGGCATTAATTCAATGATTGACCAGGATTTGAACCCAGGATCCGAGGCTCCCAAGCCAGCACCCTAACCGCTAAGCCAACACTAGGCGAGAGACAGAGACCGAGAGAAACCGAGAGAGACCGAGAGAGACCGAGAGAGACCGAAGGACAGAGAGAGAGAAAGAGAGAAAGAGAGAAGAGGGAAAGGGCCCGGTGATAGATCGGTACTCCGCACGTGACAAATCGGTCTAATACCAATGGATTTGACCAATGTATATGGTCAAATAACAAATCCGGGCAGCAGGAAAATGGGGAAGATTTGGCTCCTGATTTGCATTGGGGGTACAACCTCCGCGAAGAGGCATCCCCGACGTTTCTATGTTTGACTGTTGGTGGTGACAGTGGAGGACCACACTCTTGACAGAGCACAAAGGTGCCCATATACAAGTTGTAAACATTTCTGTGGTTATGAACCAATCCTGGACATGACGTTACTGCTCTGGTGATCTGCCCAGGATTGGCTCATAATCAGATCACAAAACGACATATTAATTCGAATTAGGCCTTTCGCAACGTGTGCTTTCAGTTTTGAGACGTGTGCCCGTGTATTCATACACACAAACCGACCCTTTTTGGCATCACAACCCTTCCCGGGAGTTCCCTGATTCCACGGTAGATGGATTTATTGAAATCGTAGATCTCAAGTTATAACACGACAAACAAACAAACAGACAGACAGATAGACACGCCTCCTTTTATAATATAGATTACTTTACACAGGTTTATTATAACACCTCCGTGCTCAGGCCTCAAGTGAGTACATTCTTATGCATTGCCTGAGTTTACCTGGGGGTGATTGAGTAATATGTTTTGTGATTGTCATGCAGGAAATATTTAAATACATATTTCATTGAATTTCCCTGGATAACACCGATTACTTCCGATGGTATATTAATATAAGAACTAGTATAACTCGGTGCGCTCCGCGTGCCTCACCACACGTCGTTTCAGAGGGATAGACATCTTTGACCATTTCGGTGTCTTTTGGGTCTTCGGGGTCTTTTGGGACTTCAGTGTCTTCAGGGGCTTTTGGGTCTTAAGGGTCTTCAGGGTGTTTTGGGTCTTCAGGGTGTTTTGGGTCTTCACGGTGTTTTGGGTCTTTGGGGTGTTTTGGGTCTTCAGCGTATTTTGGATCTTTAAGGGTATTGTCTTCAGGGGTCTTGGTGGTATTGAGGGTCTCGGGGGACTTAAAGGGGCATCAAAGTTCTGAAGGGTCTCAGCAGTCAAAACGTAAATTAAGAGGGTGTTAATTATATTTGAAGAAGAAGAAGACCTTTTGGTCGCATATAAACATACATACAAACAAACAGACATACACACAAACTGACATAACAATATACATTTATTCTATTATCACTAGATGGTATTCATAGAATACTTACCCTGTGCAGTCAACTTGGTGTGAGCCAACTCTTCTGTTTTTGAACGTTTTTTTTTTGATCCAATATGGCTGCCAGACCACGTGAGCGATGACATCATCAATTTATATTCTCTAAATAATTGATGCATAGATCATGTTCAATAAATTTCAAAATGATCAGACTAAGCGTTGTCCCTGTCGAATTATGACGTCATAATTATGACACTAATGACATCATCGTTAACAAAACCTATTCCCCATATGGAGTTATTTACAATGAGCCACGTTTCATTTTTTTCCATAGAGCGGTTTTGGAGATATAGAGGTACAACATTTTTCGGTTTTTCCAAGATGGCACCTGTAACACATCACCTATGACGTCATGATTATCATTAAAATATTCGAACGGAGGAGGCGTTCCTATCGTGAAAATTTCGTGTCCATCAGACCAACAGTTGCTGAATTTTTTTAAATAATGATCAGATGGATAAGTGTTGTATTTGTCGAATTATGACGTCATAACGAAGGCACCGATGACATCATCATTAACATATTTTATTCCCCATGGTGAGTCGGTGACAATGAGCCAGGTCTCAATTTTTTCCATGAAGTGGTTTCAGAGATATAGAGGTGCGAAGTTTTTCCAAGATGGCGCCTGTACCACGTGACCTATGACGTCATAATAATAATTGAAATATTATACAGGAGTAGGCCCTCGTATGGTGAAAATTTCATGTCAATCGGACCAAGAATTGCAAAGAAAAAAAATTCATACTGATCTAATCAAGCTGGTGTACTTGTCGAATTCTGACGTCATAATTAAAGTACTGATGAAATCATCATTAACAGATCTTATTCCCCAAGTGGAGTACTTGACAATGAGCCATGTTTCAGTTTTTTCCCATGGAGCGGTTTCGGAGATATAAAGGTGCAACTTTTTTTCGATTTTTCCAAGATGGCGCCTGTACCACGTGACATATGACGTCATAATTATCATTTTTTAAATTCCACAGGAGGAGCCGCTCATATTCTGAAAATTTCGTGCCAATCGGACTAACAGTTGCAGAGGAATTTTTTTTTTCATACTGATAGGATCAAGTGTTGAACTTGTCGATTATGATATCATAATTAAGGCACCGATGACATCATCATCAACATGTCTTATTCCCCATGGTGAGTACTTGACAATGAGCCATGTTTCCATTTTTTCCATTGAGCGGTTTGGGAGATATAGAGGTGTAACGTTTTTCCAAGATGGTGCCTCTACCACATGAGCTATGGCATCATAATATTAACTAAAATATTCTACAGGAGGACGCCCTCCTATGGTGAAAATTCCATGTCAATCGGACCAATGGTTGCCGAGAAAATGAATTTTTAAAATGCAGACATGGCACACACTTTACTTTACTGAAATGCAGACACGTACGTACCTGAATGCTTTTTAAAATGCAGACAGGGCACACACTTTACTTTACTGAAATGCAGACACGTACGTACCCGCTTTTCGCTTCGTGAGCGCACAGTAATGAGATTAAGCCCTTGCCCCCCCCCCCCCCCCCCAAATCGAAAATCCAAACTACACCTATGGTTGCAAGTCTGGATGTGATCGACCCAGAACTGCAGGAGAAGTAGTGACAAACACATATTGTTACGTGCTCCTCCCAGACCCCCTGGTCACGATGTACCTCTGAACCCCGAGAGGAGCCACGGCAGAAAAATATGTTATTCTGTGTCAGAAACAATAGTGAAACCACACCAATGATTAATCAACAAACAAATATTGTATTAAAAATCACACAAGAATAACGGTACAACAAATAGCAATCAAAAGTATACTCAATACATCTTATGATGGTACCATCAACTAGCATAGAATAACTCACGGTGTTCCAAGTGAGTGGAAAAACCTTCCCCAATGTCTCTATATTCCCGTCCTCAAGACGAAGTTGACTCGCTCCAGCAATCGCGAGAACAATGTCCAATCGAGACCAGAATCCCGTGCGGATGGCAAGGGCAGTCGCACCGCCGAAGCAGCTCTCGGGCGTAGGCGGTCGAAGCGACGCAAAAAGTCACGTGGTCCAAAACCAAAGGCAAACTCGCGGCGGAATGGGAAATCCCAAAGGCGCCCTCCAGATATGAACGTTCCCGGTTCAGTCAGCGAACCGCCACTTACTCTTCAAACTCAGCGATGCGCACACACATCCCCGAAAGACGACAGGATGGTGAAAAAAGCTGACGCGTAGCCAAGCGCTTTTATTGAACAAAGCGCGAGTGTCAAAATGACCGACGGCTCTTACTTGAGTCGACACGGCCCTGCGATGATTCTTGAGAATCGCAACGCCCAAACCTGACCACGCAGGTTTTTCAATCCCCCAGCGATAACACCTATCGCAGGAACTCCTTTCAAGGAAACTCAAAGTTCACTCGCGACTTTCGTTCAACAACGCTCGCTACGGAGCTGGAAGCTACTCGCTTCTTGTCCGACTTCACTCGCCACGCCTTTGCCTTCTTCTTCTTCCTCTTCTTCCGGTTCCCGATCCGGTTTCCTGTTTCATTTCAGGTTAACCCTTTTACATTTTGATAATACGAATGGCCATTTCACTTAAACGATGATAATAATAATACATAGAACCAGAAGTGTTTCAAGTGGATGAAAACCACAACAGCGGAAGTGACGAATCCGTAACACTTCCCCCCCTCAAGAAAGAAAGTTTGAACACAGCGAGAACTTTCTTTGCAGGCAAACTCTGTAAACAAACAAAAGTACACTCACAACCCAAATCATCAATTCCCGTGAGCAACAATAATCAATATTCCCCAAAAATAAAGCAACAAAACTTCGAACAACCCACAGAGATTTCCAAAGTTAATTCACTCTGGACAAAGCATCAGCAACAACATTGTCCCTGCCCTTACATGTTCAATTTCCCCGTTGAACTCTTGCAAAGCCAAACTCCATCTCATCAACCTCTGATTTTTATTTTTAGATTCGGTTGAATGAAGGTTAAGGGGGTTGATCAAAAAATCTAAAATCAAGCAAATTGATAGCACTTTTTCCGGGAGGCCGAGCTGAGAACCAGGTTTCATGGTGGTTGGGTGGTGAGGCCTGGAAGTATTCACTACATGGACGCCTTTAGGAACGTGGAGTTCACTGTTAATCCGTGTAGGAAAGTTCACTACATGGACGCCTTGAGGAACGTGGCGTTCACGGTTAGTCCGTGTAGGAATCTTGGCTTGGCTGCTCCGCAGCATTCAGTACTTCAACTCTTCCTAATTTTCATAATAATCACGGTTGGACCGCTTGTCACTGTAGTCTCGTGAATAGCGGTCTCCTTCTCGGCCAATACCCTGATAATCATTCCTTCGGGAGCTGCCGTAACTCTGGGAGCCTCCATAGTAATATAGATTGTGACCACCACCAAAACTACCTCCACATTGACCTCCTCTGTAGCCCCCTCGACACCTATGAAATGCCTTCTCTACTGTTATGGTCCGACCCTCCAACTCCTTGCCATTCAGATCCTTTTCTGCATCTCTGGCATCCTTTGTGTTTTCAAATGTGACAAAGCCAAACCCTTCTTGACTTTTGTGTCTCCCTGTCTTTTATCAGCAGCACTTCCAAAAGCGGGCCATATTTGCCGAAGACAGAGGCCAGAACATCTTTCCTTGTTTTGAAGTTCAGTCCACCTACAAAGAGCTTGCCAACATTGCCTCCATCCCTGACTTGTGTAGTGTTACTTTCCATACTAGGCTTTGTAAGAAACATCGGGTTACCAGAAACCTGACCACCGGCCAAATCATTCCCGATAAAAAAAGATACTCCCTCTACAGGAAGAGTGGCTTGTAAACCTACGGGGACCGGCCCTGGCACCAAATTAGACTCTAAATGGATGACATGAAGTGGAGCTTTAACACAGCCACCAACCCCCTGTAAACGAACACTAACACCAGTTGCCGTCTTCTCTGACAATGGCAAAATGCCTTCAAGCATCAAAGTTTGATGTGCTCCTGTGTCCCTCAATACCCTAACTGGTTTCTGGTTAGTCGAGTCTCCATCCAGTGACACAAACCCCTCTGAAATAAATGGTTGGTAACCCTTTTGAGGGCGATTTCTCACATTTGCCATTGCATTCGGAGTTGTACTAGTCTGACTCCGCTCCTGATTTTCCCTTTCCATAGCATAACATTGGGACATCACATGTCCAGGTTTCTTGCAAAAAGCGCAAGTAGGCCCGGAGGAGAACCTCGTGGTCTGCCTCGAGCCCCCCGGAAGATAGGTCTGTCTTGGAACTGTAGTCTTCTGATTTCTAAAAGTCGTGGTATCAGAGTTGTCCTCATAGTCATCTCGAGGCCGCCCCCATGAATTTTCGTTCTCCGCACCGGATGTACCATAACTCCCCTGGCGAACTCGAGGCGAGACGTTAGGTTTGTGGAACCCCATCCTGTGTGTTAAGGCATAGTCATCTGCCATGGTTAGTGGTTACTGCCTCATACAACTTTGGTACTTTCCTTTCCTCCAGATGTACTTTAATGTCCTTGTGGACACACTGTTGGAATTCCTCCACCAGGATCAATTGTCGCAATAGTTCAAAGTCTTTCCCAACCCCTTTTGAATCAGACCACCGATCAAACATTGTTTCTTTCATTCTGGCAAACTCCACATGGGTCTCACTCTCCCTCTTCCTGGCATTCCGGAATTTTTGCCGGTAAGCTTCAGGGACCAATTCATAGGCTTTGAGAATGGTTTTCTTCACTATCTCATAAATCTGCACATTGTTCAATCGGTAAAGCCGAATAAATATCTTGAGCTTTACCCACCAGAACACTTTGCACTAACATGGTCCAGGACTCCTCAGGCCTTTTTAGCATTCGAGCCACTTTCTCAAAGTGTAAAAAAAACTTGGCTACCTCTTTTTCATTGAAGAGTGGAACCAGCCTCACATGTCTACCAACATCCCAGGTGTTCTGACTAGTTGTCGAACCAGTCGGCATGGATGCTACCTCTCCCCATTCTTTCATTAAATCCAGCTCCTTGAATTTAATTTCCTTCTGAAGTGCCATGTCACGTTCCCTTAACTCCCTCTCGGCTGTTCTCTCCTCTGTTCTTTCCTGTTCACTTCTTTCTTCGAGTTCTCTTTCCTGTACTGCTCTTCTTTCCTCGAGTTCTCTTTCAGTTCTCCTTTCCTCTGCTCTTTTCTCTTCTAACCTTTCCTTGAGTTCTCGTTCCTGTGCTTTTAACCTTTCCTGGCTCTGCAATTGCATCTCCATTTTCCAGAGCTCCACATTTTCTTGTTCCTCAGGTAACCAATCCAAGACTACCTCTTTCCATGTTCCTAGTCCCACCAGAGATTCTACCACCAATGTCTGCATCTCTGCTTTCTTCATATTAGCTCGGACCTCCAAGTTAAAATGTCTGGCCAATATCAAGAGTTCCGATTTTTTTTAATGCTTGGAACTGTGCCTCACTAGGGGACGCCGCAAACTTTCCTGCGTCAAACACCATGGTGACTATCCGTTAACACTTGTTAACCTTCACACAAAAAATTTCCATTTTTTTTGAAAAATTTAGGAATGTTGGAAAAAATTCCAAATTTGGGAATTCTGGGAATGTTAGGGAATTCTTTCCCAGACGAAATTTAGGGAATTTAATCCACAGTACGAGATTTAGGGAATTTAATCAGCAAAGCCGAGCCCCCAATTTCTCCACAGTACGAGCCCCCAATTTCAATCTGGGTCAATCCCGAACGGATGTTATTAGGGAATTTCATCCCGCACGAAGACCCAATTTCGAGCCCATGAGTCAACTGGACGAGCCCCCAATTTCTGTTACGTGCTCCTCCCCGACCCCCCGGTCATGATGTACCTCCGAGCCCCGAGAGGAGCCACGGCAGAAAAATATGTTATTCTGTGTCAGAAATCAATAGTGAAACCACACCATTGATTATCAACAAACAAATATTGCATTAAAAATCACACAAGAATAACGGCACAACAAATAGCAAACAAAAGAAAGTACACTCAATACATCTTATGATGGTACCATCAACTAGCATAGGATAACTCACGGTGTTCCAAGTGAGTGGAAAAACCTTCCCCAATGTCTCTATATTCCCGTCCTCAAGACGAAGTTGACTCGCTCCAGCGATCGCTAAAACAATGTCCAATCGAGACCAGAATCCCGTGCGGATGGCAAGGGCAGTCGCACCGCCGAAGCAGCTCTCAGACCTAGGCGGTCGAAGTGACGCAAAAAGTCACATGGTCCAAAACCAAAGGCAAAAACGTGGCGGAATGGGAAATCCCAAAGGCGCCCTCCAGATATGAACGTTCCCGGTTCAGCGTTTGAACCGCCACTTACTCTTCAAACTCAGCATTGCGCACAAACATCCCCGACAGACGACAGGATGGTGGAAAAAGCTGACGCGTAGCCAAGAGCTTTTATTGAACAAAGCGCGAGTGTCAAAATGGCTGACGGCTCTTACTTGAGTCGACACGACCCGGCGATGATTCTTCAGAATCGCAACGCCCAAACCTGACCACGCAGGTTTTTCAATCCCCCAGCGATAACACCTATCACAGGAACTCCTTTCATGGAAACTCAAAGTTCACTCGCGATTTTCGTTCGACAACGCTCGCTACGGAGCTGGAAGCTACTCGCTTCTTGTCCGACTTCACTCGCCACGCCTTCGCCTTCTTCCTCTTCCTCTTCTTCCGGTTCCCGATCAGGTTTCCTGTTTCATTTAAAGTTAACCCTTTTACATTTTGATAATACTAATGGCCATTTCACATAAACAATGATTTTTGTATACTGAATCGAGGCCCGTGAAAGAGCTAACATTTACTTCACAAACAAATCAACCAGACAAACAAAATACCCCAAAAGAGGGAGCGGAAGACAAGATGGGGAGAGAAGGGGAAGCGCACAAACACAACATCCGAGAGCAGGGAGATGTGTGGAAGGGAGAGGGCCCGGGGGGAGGAGGCATGGGAAGGGGGGGGGGGAGGGAGAAGTATAAAACACAAGGACACCAAGGACTTCCTGGACAGAAGTTGGTATTTCAAAAAAGTGGAATTGGGGTGAAATTAGCGGGGGTAGAAAAGATCAAGGTTTTGGATGGGGGAAGATAAGAGATGGTGGTGAACAGCTGTTTTAAAGACCTGGAGGGTGGAGTGGGATTGAAGAGAGTGAGTGGGTTTGTTCCAGAGGCGGGAGAAAAGAGGAATGAAGGAGTGAAGATGAGCAGAGAGTCTTGATTTTGGCAGTTTAACCATAAGAGGGTTGCAGGCAGATCTTGTGCGACCTGTAGGAATATTTGTGGGACAGAGCCCAGAGAGAGCTGGGGGGGGGGGGGGCAAGGCCAGAGAGGAGTCAGTAGAAGACGGAAAGACCACCAACCTGCCTGCGGTGAGTGAGTGAGAGGCCCTTGGAGTTAGCTTCATCGCGGGAGATTCCAATGATTCTGAATGCTTTGGTTTCAACAGCGTGAAGGTGAGCTAGGTGTGAGGCAGGAGCACCAGCCCAGAGGGGAGAGCAGTATTCCATTGAGCTGCGGATGAAAGACTTGTATGTGGTGAGGAGCTCAGGTGTGGCAAGGAAGGACTTCGCACGCCGGAGGATGCCCAGTCGGCGACTGGCTTTGGAGGCCAGATTTGAAATGTGGTTTTCCCAGGAAAGATGATGGCAGATAGTGAGACCCAAAAGCTTGAGTGACAGAACTTCTTGGAGAGGATTATTCAAAAAGTGGATGGGAGGGTTGTCCAGTCGGTCTTTTCGGAGAGACATCGTAAGAGTGTGAGATTTGTCAGGATTGAAAGACATGTTCCACTTGTTTGCCCAGTCTGTGATTTTGTCAAGGTCTGCAGAGAGTGAGGAGGCTGCAGACTGCCGATCTGAGGGATGAAGAATGGAGCGACAGTGAGTAGAGTCGTCAGCAAAGAGATAGAGAGGATTTTCAAGAGAGTCAGAGAGATCATTGATGAAGACCAGAAAAAGCACAGGGCCCAGAATACTGCCTTGGGGATCTCCAGCCTGAACAGGAAGAGGAGATGAGAGAAACCCATTCAGGGCCACATGTTGACTACGACTAGAGAGGAAGTCCGCCAGCCATGCGTGGAGATTTCCATGGATACCAAAAGAGGAGAGTTTGGTGAGCAGAGCGGGGTGCCAGACCGTATCGAAGGCACGTGATATGTCAAGGGAGACTGCTCTAATTTCCTGTTTGGCATTGAGGACCTCCATCCATTGTTGAGAAAGCAGAAGCAGCATGTCCAGAGTGGAGTGTCCAGGTCTGAAACCAAATTGATGATCAGAGATCAAGCCATTGGAGAAGAGGAAAGATTTCATATCTGAAGCAATGATGGATTCCATGACTTTGCTGATAATTGGGAGAAGGCTGATTGGTCTGTAGTTGCTGGGATCTGTTTTTGCACCTTTTTTGTGCAAAGCGGTGATGTTGGCAGATTTCCAAGCAGATGGAAGATGACCTTGAGCAAAAGAGAGGGTGAAGAGAACAGAGAGAGGGAGTGAAAGAGCGGAAGAACATGATTTTAGGACCCGTGGGCTGATGCCGTCAGGTCCAGTTGCAGAATCAGAGTCGAGGGTTGACAGAAACTTTTCCACCTTGTCAGGAGGAAAGGACACAGAGTCCAGGAGCAGCTGGGTACGACTGGGTACGGTGGGTACAGAGAGGGATGGGTTTGGGACACAAGATTTAGAGGCAAACACAGAGTTGAGGCATTCAGCTTTTTCACGTGCGGAGTCAGCCGTGTGGCCATTTGAGGTGAGGGAGGGGATGGAGGGGGAACAAACACCAGAAACAGATTTGACCAGACGCCACCAGGATTTGGAAGAGGGAGACAGGTAAGAGAGTTCGGTCCTGAGAACGGAGAGATATTGTTTCCTGGCTCTCCTGAGGGTGGACACACACTTGTTTCGGGCTTTGTGAAAGGAAATGAGATTTCCTTCCGTTGGATTTGCTTTCCAGGAGACGAAAGCAAGTTGTTTCTGGGCAATAGCCTCACCACAAGATTCCGTGTACCATGAACGGGAGGAAGGGTATGACAACTGAAGACGAGATGGGATAAATCTGTGCATGAGAGAGAGCAATTTACTTTGGAAGAATTCCCAGGATGAGTTGATGTCAGAGGCAGTAGAGATGGGAGACCAGTCCAGATGATTGATGGCTGCTTGAAGACCGTGCCAGTTGGCCTGAGTGAAATGCCAGACTCGTCGACGCTGAGGAGGCTCTCTGAGAATGGTCAGAGAGATGTCCACTTTAACAAGCACATGATCAGAAGAGCCGATTGGAGCAGAAGAAGAGCAGCAGACATTTTCAGGGAAGTTAGTCATAACCAAGTCCAGAAGAGAAGATGCTCCGTTGACTGAGATCCGGGTTGGGAAATTGACAGATTGTGTCAGTCCCAGTGAGTCACAGAAGTCCTTTGCTGAAGAGCCATGGCTGGTGAGAGAGGTACCCACCCCCAGCCAACTGGCATGGTGAGAGTTGAAATCACCACATATGAGGAAGAGAGAGTTGGGATGGGTAGATAGAAGTTGGTCCATATTATCAGACAGCGAGATGTAGATGGAGTCATCACCGTTTGGCGGGCGGTACAACACACATATGAACAAAAGGTGGGAGCGAAGGGGAAGCCGTAGCCAAAGGTATTCCTGGGGGTGAGGTGGAGAGAGGGCAGTGCAGGGCGAGTGAGGAAGAGAGTTTTTTTAATAAATATAGCAACCCCACCTCCAGGACGAGGCTCAGCTCTATCATACCGGAGGAGGGAGTAACCTGGGAAAGATACCAAGGAATCAGAGACATCATGAAGGAGGAAAGATTCTGTTCAGCAGATCACGTCTGGTTTGTCAGAAGCAACCTGTATGGAGAGATTAGTTAAGTTTGAGCGAAGGCCCTGGATGTTTGAGGTCCATACTGTTAAGGAAGAGGAAGGGGGAGCATCGGATACAGGACAGGGGGGGGGGGGGGAGCGGTAGGGTAAGATGTGGAAGAGGAGGAAGAGGTAGGGAGAGCTGTTGAAGGAGTGTCAGAGATTACAGAATAGCTTGGAGAAATGGAAGAATGGGGCAGACAAAAGGTTTGATGGTGATTGGGTGAGGCGCAGTGAGGTGTTATTTGAGGAGGGGGAAGAGTGAGGCAGAAGGTTGAGGGAGAGGAAGGGGGAAGAAGCGGGGAGGACGCTTTGAGGAGGAGGGGTGAGAGGGGAGTCTAGGAGGGGAGGAGTGAGGGAGAGTCTCAGAGGGGAGGGGAGTGGGGGGAGTTTAGGAGGGAAGGGGCAGGGGGGGAGATTTGAGAGGGATGGATGATGGGGAAGATTTGGGGGGGAGGGGTAAGGGGGAAGATTTGAAAGAGATGGGTGATGGGGAAGATTTGGAGGGAAGGGGTGAGATTGGATTTTGAAAAGTGTACGATTAATGGGAAACGAACATTTATTGCAAAATGAGTTTCTTGAGGCATTTGAGTCAAAAATACATTTGAGGACGCTGAAGGATGGGTGGAGTTCTGGAGAGTTTAGGGAATGAATGAAAGATGCACTGTAAGAGTTGGAATTTTTTTTTGGAATGAATAGATTTGGTGAGCAAGTCGAAAGCATCCTTTTATAGAAGAAGAAGGAAAAGGTGTTATAGAATATGACAAAATAAAGTTCTTCAGGGGACAGATGAAACATTTTTTAACAACGTGATCACGTGATCACAAACAACGTGGTCGAAGAACGAACGAACAAATAAGAATGAACAAACGGATAAGAACAGGTAAGGAAATTTTTTTTTTTTTTTTTATTTTTTTTTTTGAGATTTTAAAACAAGGAAGTATGGGGTGAAAAGACCGTGAAAAACAGAGACCGAAAGTAATTTGCAGCGCGATCGAAGAACCGCTGAGACAAAAAAAAAAAGCCTCAAGCCAAGGTGGAACACGGTAGCCTACTAGCACTACACTAGGCCTCAGAATACACGATACGAAAAAAACGATGATTCTGTACACAGGTATGAAAAACCAACACCGAGAAACCTATTAAAGTCACCCCAATAGGTACATACACCGAAAGAAAGATACAGATTCGACAAACACACAATTGTGAAAAATTACTTAACTTCGAAAGCGTGCGCGCGGGGACAGCTTTGAAGAGACGTGACGACCAATCTTGCGCATCAATTGCGATAATCTATCTATAATTCCAGTAATCTCTGTGTGTATGTGTGTGTGTATGTGTGTGTGTATGTGTGTGTGTATGTGTGTCTGTGACCGCTGTTTCTCGACAACCACGGGTCCGATATACTTGAAACTTGCCAGGTATATTGCTGGGGACCTGAGGATGTGCCTTTTCAAGGTTTCATATTAATCGGAGAAGTAGTTACCGAGCTATCTATCTATAATTCCAGTAATCTCTGTGTGTATGTGTGTGTGTATGTGTGTGTGTGTATGTGTGTGTGTATGTGTGTCTGTGACCGCTGTTTCTCGACAACCACGGGTCCGATATACTTGAAACTTGCCAGGTATATTGCTGGGGACCTGAGGATGTGCCTTTTCAAGGTTTCATATTAATCGGAGAAGTAGTTACCGAGCTATGTCCAAAAAACGATTCAACCAATCAGAGAGCAGCGAGCTATCACGTGTGCCGAACGTGGCGAACAGACTCTGCCTCGGACGGCACATTTGAGAGCGTATTCATTTATTTCACGTTGGCAAACTATGTTGGCGCTATGTTGGCGTTAAACTATGTTTTAAAACTAATTAAAACTAATTTGCGATTCATCGTAACTGCGATATGCGACCTTCCGGACAGTCAAATGAGGACGTCACTTCCGGACTTACGGATAGTCATAGTGACGACGTACTGATGCTGAACGTGGCGAGCAGCCGCTGTAAGGTACGATTGATTGTAGTACACGTTTATAATAACTCTGCCGATACAGGCCCGATTAACTGCAGCGCCATCCGAGCTGCGGCGTCGGGACGATACATTCATTGTACGGTCACATCACGCACTTACGGGCACGCCCATGGGCCCATGGGCACGCCCATGCATGCATGGGCGAAGACATTTTTTTTTTTTTTTTTGGCAAGGAACGGGCACCCACGTACGGGCACGGCCTAGTAATAATAATACATAGAACCAGAAGTGTTTCAAGTAGATGAAAACCACAACAGCGGAAGTGACGAATCTGTAACAATATACACACACAAACACGAATGACACACACACACACACACACACACACGGAAACACATGTACACACATACACATATATACACACACGTACACACATACACATATATACACACGTATACACAAACACACGTACACACAAACACACGTACACACAAACACACATACACACAAACACACGTACACACACACATATACACACAAACACATACAAACACATACACACAAACACACATACACACATACACACAAACACACGTACACACAAACCCAAGTACACACAAACACACATACACATAAACACACGTACACGCATACACATACACACGAACACATGCACACACAGCAACACAAACACACACACACAAACACACATACACAAAAACACACATGCACACAAACACACGTACACACATACAAATATACACGCAAACACACACATACACATACACACAAACACACATACACACATGCACACATACACACAAACACACAAACACACATACACACAAACTCACACACACAAACACACATGCACATGTACACACAAACACACGTACACATGTACACACGTACACACAAACACACGTACACACATACACACAAACACACATACACAAACATACATACACACAAACATACAAACACACACACACAAAGACACAAACACACATACACACAAACACATGTACACACAAAAACACACAAACACACACACATACACACATACACACATGCACACGTACACACAAACACACGTACACACAAACACACATACACACATACACATATACACACAAACACATACAAACACATACAAACACATACACACAAACACACATACACACATGCACACGTACACACAAACACACGCACACACATACACAAAAACAAATGTACACACAAACACGCACACACAAACACACGTACACACATACAAATATACACACAAACACACAAAAACACATACACACAAACACACATACACACAAACACACATGCACATGTACACACAAACACACGTACACACGAACACACGTACACACATATACACAAACACACACACACAAACACATGTACACACAAACACACATACACAAACATACATAAACACAAACATACAAACACACACACACAAAGACACAAACACACATACACACAAACACATGTACACACAAACACACACAAACACATACACACAAACACACATACACACAAACACACAAACATACGTACACACAAACACACATACACACAAACACATGTACACACATACACATATACACACAAACACACACAAACACATACAGACAAACACACATACACACGGACACACAAACACACGTACACACAAACACAAAAACAAATGTACACAAACACACGCACACACAAACACACGTACACACAAACAAATATACACACAAACACACACAAACACACAAACACACATACACACATGCACACATACACACAAACACACATACACACATACACACAAACACACATACACACAAACACACGTACACACAAACACACGTACACACAAACACACGTACACACATACACACAAACACACTCATACACACAACCACACACATACACACAAACACACACACACACAAACACGCGTACACACACACACAAACACACATACACACACACACAAACACACGAACACACAAACACACATACACACATACACATATGCACACAAACACACACAAACACAAACACACAAACAGACATACACACATGCACACACACACACATACACACATACACGTACACACATACACACATACACAAACATACAAACACACATACACACAAACATAAACACACACACAAACACACGTACACACAAACACATGTACACACATACACATATACACACAAACACACGTACACACAAACACACGTACACGCATACACATATATACACACAAGTACACACAAACACATACACATAAACACACATACACACAAACACATGTACACACATACACAAATACACACAAACACAAACAAACACACACACACACACACACAAACAGACATACACACAAACACACATACACACAAACACATGTACACACATACACACAAACACACGTACACACATACACACAATCACATACACACAAACACATGTACACACACAAATATACACACAAACACATACAAACACATACACACAAAC